>NC_059150.1:5655000-5790000 GCF_020740605.2 Lemur catta | reverse complement strand
GCACATGCTCAGTAACGGCCTGATGAGGGGTGAACGTGCCGTGCACACCACCCCCAAGCATCTCAGCTTCTCTGAAGGTGGTGGGTCTGGAGAAGCAGCTGTCAGCTCCCAGTGAGGCCTGGAGAGGATCTAGGAGAAAACCACTTCTTAAGGATTCCCTGGGGACTGAACAGCTCCTGCCCGGACATGGGAGGGAGGGGACCCTGAAAGAGCAAAGACCAGGGCTTCTGGCTAATCAGACCCAGCTCCTGATGATCAGTACGGAGACGGAAGAGCAGAAAGGCCCCCCGGCCGTGCAGATCTGTGCTGAGCTGGCACGGTGATGGCTGGCATCCCAGAGAGGAACGCCCAGGGAGGGCCAAGCAGCCTGGAAGAACTCCAGAGCGGTTCACTCCCACAAGGAAAGCAAAGTGAAAGGAGATGCTGTCCTGAAGGGGCAGCAGCCAAAGGGTTAATCCCAGAGTCTCACACACACACCCCCCACCTGTCCAAGTGTCCCCTCCCTCCTCAAACTGCAGCATCTGCTGGGAATCAACATGCCTTCCCTGCTGCAGGTAATTAGGTCAGCTTAGTGGATTTCCCAGGTCAGGAGGGTGGGGAGAGGCTACCCAGCCGGGCTCTGTTGTCTCGGGCCAAGCTCCCACGTGCCAGCTCCCTTCCTGGCAAGACAGGCGCTCACCTGCTGGGTTAAGCGTCAGCCAAAAACGAAGGGGCCTGGTGTGGCGAAGATGGAAGTAGGAGAGGCTACCTCCATGCAGCCCCCCACTCACGCTCGCCCTCGATGAGCCCTCTGCCCAAGGAACAGAGCGGACGAGAGACAGCGCTAACTGGCCAAAGACGTCAGCTCTTGCTGAGGGTCTATGAAGAGGTCAGACGAAGAGGCTGGTGGGTGGGAGTGGGGATGGGCAGCCTAGTGCGGGCAGTGGAGAGTCCAGCTGCGAGACTGTGCTGATGGTTATGTCAGGTCTGTGAAACAGGCAGGAGGCTTGCTCGGAGCCCCTCGGAAGGAAGAACAGAAAAGAACCCAAGCAGAAACCCCCACAATCAGTTTTCCTGTGGCCCATCCCTCTCCCACCCCGTGGTGGGCTCCTCCTTGCCAGGAGAGAGCCAAGAGTGTGCCTAGCTGGCCCTGCCAGGCGGAGCAGCAGGCAGAAACGGGGTATTCCGAGAAGCCCAGCTGAGAATCCCATTTGCACTGTCACCACGGGGACTCCCTTCTCACTCTCCGAGTGGGACAAGCTAGGAGCATCAGAGGCTTCTCTCAACTAGTCAGGGAGATAGAGGGGGGCTGGCAGGGGGGCTGGCATGAGTTTGGCACGATACCAAGAGGTGTTAGCTGTGTGAACAGCTGTGTTTAGGACACACACATACACACAGCAAAGATCTCCCCCCAGATAGGAACAGAACGCAAAGGAGTGGCTTCAAGTCATAAACCTGTGCTTCGGTTGGCTTCATCGTAACCATATCACACAATACTGCGGGAGCCTGTTACCGAGCCCCGGGTATAAAGAGACGCAGAAAGCAAGCTCCAGGCTGGGGCTCTGGGAGGCCAGTCACGTGTAGGCGGGGGATATGGGAGATACAAACACACAGGAAATAACCAAAGTTGAAGGGGATTAACATGTAAAAATACAAGCTAATGTGATTATGGAGAACTAAAAGCAATCCTCAATTATCTGCAGCAAATGTTCAGGCCTGGGACAGCTTATTTCTGAGC
The DNA here is from genome assembly GCF_020740605.2 of Lemur catta. Taxonomy (NCBI): domain Eukaryota; kingdom Metazoa; phylum Chordata; class Mammalia; order Primates; family Lemuridae; genus Lemur; species Lemur catta. The sequence goes on along the minus strand of NC_059150.1, from coordinate 5,788,283 downwards.
CTGAACACATCCTAGGCTAGCCACTTCTACAGTAATATGGACTCCGAGTACATTAAAGCATTTTTTTCAGCCTCAAGAAAAATTAGGAAGGATAATCTATGTAAAAAAAAAAAAAAAAAGACGTCCAGTAGATCACTCCTAAACCAAATGTGGGTCGTAGATTATCTGGGGTTTGGGCTTTCTGTGGCATTGCTTCCCATCTGTCAGTGTGGTCGTGAAAGTATCAGGCTGGGAGGAGGGGGCATGGAGACACAGTGTCTACTGACAGGGCAGCAGATGCTATGGGCTAGGTAAGGCCCCAGATATGTCCTGGCCTCCAGACCAAGCCATCAGCCCTCTCCCCCAAAACATGTATCTAAAATGCTGATGCCAACGAAGACATACCAGCCCACTCTCCCAGGTAAGGCATGCCCAGGGGCTGGAAATGCCCCGTGGAGCCACAGCAGTACTGCCAGGAGTCCCGGGACCGGGTCCTGAGCTCATCCATCCATGGACTGACCTTTGCCAAAGATGACTTTTAGCTGGCGGGAGAGGAGGGGAGGGAGTACTGTCCATTTGGCCTCACACAGTTCTGAGCCCCCACTGGCAGGCTCCAGCCATGGAGCCCAAGACATCAGGCCACTGTCCCAGGCATGGGGTCAACAGGCCTCTGCTTAAACTCCCCTTGGGATGCAGAACTCACTCCTCACAAGGCTTGTCCCTCCACTTTCTATTTGGGGGCAGCTCTAATAGGATCAGATGATCTCTGATGTCCCTTCTAATTCTATGATCCAGTGATTCTAACAGGTAGAAAGTTCTTGGGTAAACTAGATGGAAAGCTGCTCTCTGATTTGAATTCTGACATCTGGACTCTCAAAGAACATGTCTAATCCCATCTCCAACAACAACCCATTGGGAAGGGGAACATGCTGCATTCCCCATGCCCAGCCAACCTGCCATCCCCTCCTGTTCTTCATAGTTTTTGGAACATCTTAGACTCCCAGAGCATCAGAGCCAGAAAGAATCCTGGATTTTGTTCTCTCTAATGCTTCCCATCTTTTTATCTTGTGATCACTCCAAGGAAATATTAAAACATTTGGTTAATTAATGTTGGTTATTTTCAAGTCTTGAAATATGTTATTTTAGATGAGCTTATTAAAATTTTTTATAGAGTGTAGCTTTAGCACAGTATTTAATAATGACTATTACACGCATAAAGGCAAGTTTCAACTTTTTTCCCCATTTAGCAATGGCACCTACTGTTCAACTTATTTCAGATTAACTAGATAAGAGAAAGCATGATTTGATAACACATTTTTAAATGTCATATCATGTCAGGCTCCGGGATCAAATTACACTATAATAATTTCATCAAATGTGAAGGTATAAAAATAGTCAAAAGCTGCTCTCACATCCTGAAATTGGAAATTCACATACTTGGCGCTTTTTAAGTTTTAAATTTCGTTTCTAAAAGAAGCTTTAGGACTGATTTACATTCACTTCTCTGTTATAGATGTGGATAGTGTTCATCCCCAGTAAATGAAGATCCACGTTAGATACAATTATCACTTTTTTTTAGTACTAGGAACATCTTGATGTGTCATATAAAAATTCTGGTCGAATGGAGCCAATCTGGTAGCCATCATCTTCCGGGAAATTTGTAGAATTATTATTATGCTCCTCATTAACTCTATGAAGTTCCATATGTTTCCTGTTTCCACTAATAGTTCATTATGGATAAAATAAACAATAGACTAAGAAGAAAAGCAAATTAAAGTTCTGAGGGCAAAGCCGCCACTGCAGTTGGCAGCGTTCAGCAGATAATATGCCGCCCAGGAGACGGAAGCATGAGACACATCTCACTCCTCAAATCCTCACACGCTGCACACTAGGAGAGCCCAGTCTGTTTCATATGAAGCAGGAAAACATGGAAAAGGCCCTAAGTAACTGATGAACAACAGAAATGAAGACACATGCCATTATAAGCCGTTTGAGAACCCCCAGAGTTGTAGAATCGCAGGCTGGGGAAGGTCTTGTTCGCCGCTGCTTCACTCATCGCCTCACTGAATCTTCTAACGAAGAAACTGAGGCCCAGAGAGGAGAAAGACTTGCCTGAGGTCACCTGGCAAGTCAGAGCAGAGCAAGGACTAGTATCCAGTCTCCTGACTCTGAGTCCTCTTACTGGGTGCCCCTTGGGGACAGGATGGCTCTGAAGGCAGCGTCCAGGGATCAGAAAGGCAGAGATGGGAAAGAGAGAGTGGTCACAGAACTCAGACTGAGTCCTGTCTGCCTAGGTGCCTCTCAGGGCACCAGACACAGTTTGTTTCCAAGGTACTTAGCTGGTAAACGACTGTTGGATAAGGAAACCGATGAACGGCCGGGCATCATAAGAGAAACTTCTGCAGGGTCAGGATTGGGACTCCTGCCCCCAGAGGCATGCTGTACTGTGCCTGCTCTCGTCCCCTTTCCAGAGCTGGGACAGTTTCAGTCTCAGGAAGGCAGGCCCTCACTTCCTGGAGGACAAGTGACCAGAATATCACATGGTTAGACCACTGGGCTGGGAATGAGGACATCTGGGTTTGATCCTGGTCTGAAACCAAATAGTATTATGACCATTACTAAGTTGTTGTCCCTCAAGCCCCTACTTGCAAAATGAAGGAGTTGGATTAGTGGCTCTCCAAGGGTGGTCCCTGGACCAGCAGCAGCAGCAGAACCACACAGTCTGAAGCATCCGTGTGCATGTGTCCCTTATCACCTGTGCAGTTAACTGTCTTTGCCATGCGTGGATGCCTGGTGTGCTTCCTCAACTACAGTGCAAGGTTTTTAAGGCAAAAACTGCCTCTTTTCCTCCACTATAATTCTTACAGTACCTAGCACACAATAGAGTACCTGAGGCTCAAAACTATTTTATGATTACTCACCAAAGCCATGAGGTGCACTCAAATAGGGCAGGGCATGAAGCTGCTATCAGGAAGGGGATGTGGGGAAATAACAATAGCTAACTTTCACAGAGCACTTACTATTATTTGCCAGGCACTGTGCAAAGGGGTTCGTGGGCATTAACTATTTTAATCCTAAAGACCCAGTGCAGGGTAAGCACGACTTAACTCCCAGTTTGCAGATGAAAATTAGAGAAGATTTAAGTCATCTGCCAAAGATCACGCAACTAGTGAATAGAGGGCCACATCTGAGCCCAGGCAGTCTGGTTTCAAGGCCCTTGCTCTTGCACCACCTTCTATTTCCAAGACCAGACACATGCACTTGGGGATTTCACAATGTGAACTCAGAAAAACAAACTTGGGAAGGGGAGAAAGGGGGGAAAGTAGAAAAATGAATGTAACACAGTGTGAGCAACACACAGAGAACGGAGTATCAGTAAAACTGGGGAAACCAGAATAAGATGCGTGGATTGCATCAATGTCAATATCCTGGCTGTGAGAGTATATTATGTATAGTTTTGCAAGATGTTACCACCGGAGAAAACTGCATAAAGGCACACAGGATCTCTCCGTATTATTTCTTGCAAGTAGCTGTGAATGAACTCTCTCAATAAATTTTCTTTTACAGTCTAGAGGTCTTTTTTTTTAATACCTATTTCGCCACGAATGCATAGGGAATCGGTTCAGCAGCTCGAGTGCTCTCCGCTGGTCGTCACAAAGTGTGCTTTCCTTGGGGGAGCAGGCTGGCGCTTCAGTCGAACCCAGGTACCTTCCTCTTTGGCTTCCTTCTTTTCTCTGATCGTTTTCCTTCACACATTTCAGGAAGCTATCTCGGCTCTTGGAGTACTTAATATACTCAATATGCACATTAATTCTCTTGGCAAGAATCTCATCCTTCACACATTTGTTTACAACAATGCCGGAGGCATGCCGGGTAGCGCCATAGACCTCCCGTTTTGCCAGGGGGACATTTGTGGCGGGTTCCTTTTTGAACCGTACACATTCCCTAGATGTCTACAATACCACCTGTCCTGTAGATTTGCACGTACGTGACCACAGGAGCAACGCCATGTTTTCTAAAACGCCTAGAGACTGTATCGGCTAAAGACGACTTTCCCTTTGTGTTCGTTATTTGGCGGATTACTGGAAGATGGTGATTCCAGCTGAAAGGAAGGAAGTTAAATTTTTCAATTTACAACTTTTCAACAAGCAGAACATCTTTAGCCACCACTGAGTAGTCCTTGGCCCATTTCGGTCTGTCCCAACACACCAGCATCCGGGTGGACCCCGACGACGTCACCGGCCCGCTGAGGAACAAAGCATTCTCGCTCTCAGAAGCCCCAGCTGCGACTTTTATGGTGCCATCTAAAAGCTCCCTCTTTATTTTTCAAGGTTTCGGGAACACAGAAGAACTGTGGGATATGTTCAGAGAGGATTTTGCCAGTCTGACTCAGAATGGAGCCAGCACCTGACCCAGCCCTGACCCACCTGACACCAGCCTTCCAGACCCTTCCAGCAGGGCCTGGGCATACAGCATTCATAACTGTTTGCTGCCTCTCCTGTAAACCTCAGCTTCCCCCCAGACACCAATGGCAGACACCTCCCAGCCCACCCGAGGCCCCAGCTGTCAGGGCAGCACGACAACACACTGACGGCCCCACTGCTGACGAGGGCAGATGGAGGAAGAAAAGAGGCAGCGACCTGGGGGCCAACCAGCCAAACCCACCCACGTCCCAGAGGTTAAACAAAGCTTCAGAAAGTTCCAGTTGTTGTAATACTGGCCCTGATACAGGAAAGCAATATCCCAGCACAGCATTTCATGGAATACATAAGAGAAAAATCAGCCAAATTAGAAGACAGCAGGAGAACAAATGTGGACCGGAAGTGACCAGTCAATACCTCAGCGAGGAGCATTCAAAATTTACATCCAAAGACCCCTGTATATTTGCAGTTCCTGTGTAGTCATGCCTGAGATTCCAGTCTGGGGAACTGTGTATAGTTCTCTTTTTTACTGTGGATTCAGTTAGCTTCAGCTAATACCTGATAAGGTCTTGAGTTAAAGAACCAGTCCAGGTATAGACAGATAAATACCTGGACTAGGGGCTCCTCCCTCTAACTGGTCAGACCATGCAAATCGGCCATCCCAGCCCTCGTTCACTGCAGAGCTTAGCTAGGGGGACTGCTCCCAGGATGTGCCCTTGTCACACTAGCATCACTACTGAAGCCAGAGGGTGGGTAGACCTGAGGCCTCCCCTCAGTACTAAACCAACAGGAGGAGAAGAAAAGGGTCACACTCCGACCCAGGATGGGAGCACTGGCACCAGGTGAGAAAAGCATGCTGTTGACATCATGCCCAGAAGTAAGGTGGATGAGAGGAGGCTCATGGGATGGTCCCCCTTGTGTGTTCTTTTAGTATCACAATGAAAAGTAAACCTAGGTAAGCAAGACAGACCAGAGCTGGGTTCAAAGGCTGTGTCAAGCAGAGAGGGGACTTTGTGGGCAGACGGTGATTCTTCTATGGGGAAGGTATCCCAGCCTCAACCTCAGGGGCTGAAGAACACTGTGCAGTGGCTTTATGGTGCAATGTCTGCCAAGACCCAGAAAGCCCCAGTGTGGTCAGATCCCAATATTCCCCATGGGAAGATGGGAGTTCCTGATACCCAGCCTCTTAGTGCACTCATTAATAGAAGCAACCCCCAGACAAGGAAGTTTCTCAAGCAAAGGGACATCAGCCTGTGCTGGAACCCAGAACTGCCTGATGGGTAATGAGCCGGGATTAGGAGACTTCGGAATCAGACAGACCCATGTTCTCCTTTGGTAAGTCAGTTCCCATTCTGAGCTTCCATTTTCTCAGTGCAATGGGAATAATACCATCCAACCCGAAGGTTGTGATGAAGCAATGAGATGACAAAAATCAAGCACAGTACCTGATACAGACTAGGTGTCCAGTCAGTCACATGTCCCACAGTCCCCTTTCTGTGCTGTAGAGGGTGAGACCCTGGAGAGTCCGTTAGCACTCAGGTTAAAGGACTGACACCTATCGCTTGGTCCTGCCACTTTTTAGATGAATTCTTACAATGACTTCTCACACAACCATGTGTCTGCACAACACTAGCATTTACAGAGCATTTCTCCTATATTGTGACTGTTTAAGTCACCCTACTAGGTGGGCATTAGTATCTCCATTTTACAATTGAGAAAATTAAAGCTAGGGAAGGTTAAATAGCTTATGCTAGTCACTTTATCCCTGTTCTTTAGATCCCTAATTCAGTGCCTTTCCGCCACCCTGCACTGAAGTCACCATCCAGTCGGTATGTATTTACTGCCGGTTTACTAAGTCCCAGCCCTGGATACCCACTTTGAGTTGTTATTCCAAGAGTACAGCTGACCTGCTCTAAGCCAACCACATTCTTTGATCCCTCACGGCTGATGGTACATCCGCAGGAGTGGTGGGCAGAGCCACCAGTGCAGGTGGTGGTTGTGGCACCAAGTGGCAGAGCCCTTGGCATCACGTTGTTACCAGCTGTAGTGAGAACTACTGGGGGGCAGGTACTAGCAATATGGTTTAAGGCTTTCTCTGCCCCTGAGTGACTTGTAGTCTCTGGGTATAAGGTAGGCATAACCAGGTGAAGAGCACAGTGGAGGGAGGAGAAAAACCACCCAGAGAACCAGTGGTTTCCAGCGAGGCTGTATATTAGAATTGCCCAGAGGGCCTTTATGACATACCGGTGCCTAGACTCAACCTTCAGAAACTGCAATTGAGTAGGTGCAGGTTGGGTCTCAGGCATCTCCCCAGGTGATACCATGTTGGCAGGTGTGAGAACACGGGTGTAGGGCCCTACCCATCAAAATGTAGCTTGCAGACCAGCAGTATTGGCATTACCTGGGAACTTGTTAGAAATGCGGAATTTCAGGCCCAATCCAGGCCTTCTGAATCTGCATTTTAACAAGAGCCTAGGTGATCTGTGTGCACGTGGAGGACTGAGAAGTACCATGTGGGGCATGGTGCAAGGCAGACTCCTCCCTGCAAGTCAACCAAAAGTCCCTCCCCAGCCCCAGCTGGGAGATTCAGCCCACCTGCTTCCCGCCAGGCACAGCACACCCCTGGAGAGCGGGCCAGGGGACTGGGTGGCTGTGGAGAGCCACGTCACCAAGCTCTGCTTCTCTTCTCTCCTCCAGAGCTGCATCTGGCCTGCCTCATGGGGCCCCATGGATCAGAGCTCCTGGAGTCCCAACAAACCCCTTCTGTGACTAAGAGGAAGGCTGAGAGAAGGCCCTGTCACCATTTAAGGGACAAGAAGAAAAAGCAGTTTCTTCCCCTTCCACACAGTCCTCCTCCCCACTGTCCCACCCCCCTCCTCGAGGGGGCTCATCACCACTGTGCTCAGGACAGCCCCAGCGAGAGACCAGCCATAAAGACAGCACTGTCCCCGCAGGCAAGGAGGTGGCTGGTACCAGCTAAGCCTCACGAAGGAGGGAATCCTCGAGAGAAGGCCGGACAGAGACACACACGTAATCTCACCCCCCCAGCACCCTGCACCCCACCCCAGCTCTGGATCCCTGATACCGCTTCTGTCTTTGTTTCTGTCAGTTGTGTGTGTGTCATTTTTCACACGTGCCTGCCTTTGCTCTCCCGTTAGACTGGGAGCGACCATCCTCGGCTCCTCCTTTGTCACTGCCCACAGTCCCGAACACAGAGACTTATGCCCAGCAGGGGCTCAATAAATATTATTTGTATCCACATGCACACATTTTCTAGGGGTCAAACCCAATGCTCCAAGCTAACAAAGAGCTACTCACAAGCAGACATTTATTAGGGATTACTGTCGGCCCACTGAGATTCTATGGAAGAAAACAAGAAAACGATACGGCATATCTTCAAAAAGCATGCACCCTGGTTTAGGAAATCAGACTTACACAGGACCAGAGATGCAAGGAAATCAAGCATGTTTCCGGTAAAGTGAGGCAGGCCTATGGACGGTGGCACGTGCCAACACCATGAAAATTTCCTGCTCCAGTATTTGACAGATTACTATTATTTGCTTATTGGTGGGCATTTTTAAGCATTTCCCCCACTTTGGTACTTGTATCACTTACCCACACCCTGACCAGGCCATGTCCACTATACCACATAAACAGGATGAGAGTGAAGATACACAGGGTTAGAACGGGAGATGGGTAAAAACCAAGAACCCCTCTGTACTGGATGTCTGCAAACATCTGACACAACAGCACAGCATGTGGACTCCACCCCAGACACAGGTTTCCGGGGCCATAAACCCTGCATAGCTTGCCCATTTGAGGCTCCAAAAAGCCTTGGATCAATTCCTTGAGACCCCAGCCAGAATCCAAGGAGCATTCTCTCTGCCCTGGAGAACTACAGGGAATCATGCCTGGTTGTTCTCACTATGAAAAAGAGAAAGTCGGGGCCAAACCCAGCCAGATATGGACTTTGGTTCAGATTCAGCATGGGGCTTTCTCCAGCAATTTGTCAAACTTACCCACATTCAAGAGTTCACTTTACTCTAAGTCAAAAGGACTTAGGTATGAAGGACCGATAAGCAAGGGTAAGTGACAAAGGTCAAGGATTCTGACTTGGGGAGCTGTTCATTCTAACACAGTAGCCACTGTGTTAAGTAGCCACATGTGGCCATTTAAATTTAGATTTAATTTAATTCAAAATTCAATTCTTCAGTCACATTAGTCACATTTCAAGTGCTCATTAGCTACAGATAATTAGTGGCTACCATGTTAGATAGTGCAGATATAGAACATTTCCATAATCAAAGAGAGTTTGATTGGACAGCAATAATATCAAGCATTTAGATGTTTCATCTGAAGAAATGAGACGGGTCTTCTGAAAAGTTCTGTGGCTCCCTCCTGGTTTGCTGGAGAGGTTTTGGGTGCTCTGTGAAGTGCTGAGTAGAGGGAGTGCATCTTCCCAGGGAAAGACGCAATGTGCTGGGGCTCTTGTGTAAACACAAGACTCTAAGGCACAACTTACAGGGCTAGAAGTTGGGTCATCTTATCATACATACGTGTACAGACTCGGTCTCTACTTAATAGGACCCACAATTTCACTTTCATCACAAGATGCTGAAACCAGTTTACTGCCAGAAAGCCCACATGCTGCCTAGTCCTGGCCAGAATCATTCTCCAGATCCCTCTGGGTGGTTCTAAGCATTCCCTACCTTTACTTTTCTAACCTGGCATCACTGGGGAGAAAAATCTCCCAGGGAACAGGTCAGCACTCTGGACAGCGACAAGCTCCCTCCCAGCAGCGGAGACGTTTCAGCGCTCCCCTTTTTCCCAAACACCCCTTCAGAAGGAACTATCCCCTCAGAAACCAGCAGCTGCCTGTGAAGGGATCTCCCACCTGCTTCTAACCCTGAAGGCTTGTTGTCTTCATATCGAGGCACTTCGGCTAAGAAGCTTCAAATGCTCCTCACCAACTCCAAGAAAAATCTAACTCTTCAGTCAGCAGGTCAAGGCTTGCTATAGGCTGGCCCCAGCTGTCCCTCCAGCTGTACCTTCCTCTGCTCCAGCCTGGCCAATTCACCATGCCTGACCACACTGGCTGCTCCCTCCTCTAAACCCTGCCCCGCAGAAATGCCATTTGCTTACCTTTGCCTACTCACATCCTGCCCATCGCCAGAGGCTCAAGCTAGCCCCCACTTCTCTTCAGAACCTTCTAGAGGACTTTAGCCTACATTGATTTCCTCCTTTCTCTGACATCCCAAAGCACTTCTAGTTTAGATCATGCTTTAGGGGACTAAATTACGTATCATCTTGTACCATCACTAGGTTCACTTGCGGTTTTTAAAGTTCCTGGTGGGCCAGTATGTGAATGAAGAAGTAGCTTTTGCCAGCAGCAGCCACGCAGCCACAGGTAAGTCATGCCACCCACTGAGTCGCAGTTTCTAGATCAGTGAAATAATGATCTTGGGCTAAAACATTTCTAACACTCTGAGTCAAAGATTCTCTCGGAACAAGCTCCTGTGTAGAACAGTGCAGTGCACATAGTAGGGGCTTCAAAGAATAACTGCAGGTGCAATGAATATCTTATAAAAACAAAACCAGGGCTCAGCCCAGGGCTGAGTCAGCCAGAGAATCCTGGTTTAGCTCCCACTGTGAGCTACAGAGGCTTCAATTCCACTCAGTGTGTGACGATGATCAGAAAGAGATCTAGTTTCTGTCCTTACCTACGTCATGGAGGAAAATTTTCTATGGCCTCATAGGCATTTTCCTTCATTAAGAACACATCACCTCCAACATGTGGAAAAATACCACACAATGAGTATTATAACAACAGAACGATAACAATGTGTTGCATATAAATTTCTCTCATATATGTCAATCAACAACCAACAGCAGTGTACTAACTTCATCTACTAATTATTCATAAGCCCCGACAGACGAGGAAAAATAACAAGAAGTATAAACAGTGATGCCCCCATGTAAAATTCCAGCTGGTCTCACAAGTCAGGATGTTCCAAGAGTTGGGGGGAAGGGAACTAACTTACAATTCTAGCTCAATATTATACTTCCCATCAAAATGATAGTTCTAATACCTCCTCGTATTTAACATCCTCAAAGCACTGGGCTTACGTATCTACATACAATAAGATATAGATAGAGGTGACTCTTCCCCTCTTGCAAAGGAGAAAATAAGGCCCAAAAATGTTTAATAACTTTTACATTGCAAATAAAGATCAAACTAGAACCAGAATCTAGTTGGAATAATTTCACTAACATAGGCAGCACATGCACAAACACGCACATACACACATTCTTAGTAATTTAAAGAGTTACAAAATTCATTGACCCTGAAATTGAAGCTTCCACTAAATACGTGTAAAAAATGCTACTGCCAAAGCAAATTGGCCAGCATCAGTAAAGAAGGACAGAATTCTCACCACTGGGAAAAGTCCTTGGAATTGCTCTGCCAGACATTCACTCTCATCCCAGAAAATCACAAGATCTGAGAACAAAACTTAGCATCTGGTCAGTCCACCCCAGTTGGCCTAAACTGGAGCCAGGAGAGCTAGCGCAGCACCATGGCCAGAACCCCCCATCCTAAGAGGCCTTTCCCCAAGCTGGTGCTCAGAGAGGTAAAGCAGGGAGACCCCAGTACAACCAGGTCAAGAGTACAGACTCCAGCACTCAGAGTTCTCTAGGATACTGTCTCAACACACTGCTCCAGACACAGCCCTCACTACTGAAGTGCATGCACCCACCACCCAAGCCCTGACGTTTATCCATCATGAGTCACGGACCCTCCACACATTCCTCCCTTTACACTTCTTCTTCCAGCAGCTCAAGTCTTGATCTCAAGACCCATTCCAAAGACTCCTTCTTGCAAGAGGCCTTTCCACATTACCCAAGCTCAGTGTGATCTTCCGTTGACCTTCTAGCACTTACTGTCTGGAATTAGCAAACGTTCCTTGTATTCCAACTTACCACCTATAGGGCAGAGACAGGGTCTCAAGCCTCCATAATGCCCCAGAAGATGATGTGGTACCCCTGACCCAAGTAACAGGTGTTCGGTAAGTGAGAATGATAATGATTAGACCTTAGGACGCTCACCTGCCACCTAAGGGCAGCGCCAGGTATGAAGCTAAGCACGTGGGGCGGGGTGGGACAGGCAGAAACAGACCAAAGGGAGCCAGCTTGGAGCACAACAGCCCACACAGCCTTCCTCCAACGCTGGGTGCCAAGGACTTCCCTACGCTAGGACTGAGTGGGAAATCCTCCCGTCTAACCCCTGAGCGGCTGATCTCAGGCTGTTTATCTCGTTAACTCTGTTTATTGTGATCCTGGTAAGAGGTTCTGAAGCCCTTCAAGCCCCTCTCTAATTAAATTCATTAGAACAGATTGGGGTTTTCTTTCTGGATCTCAGAAAAATTAACAACACGATTAGCATCATAATGACGGGGAGAGGGGCTCTTAGGAGGCCTTTCCAGCCGGGCCAGCCCGGGAGGGGAGGAGGGGGAGGAGCAGGTGAAGGAGGAGAAGGCAGATGCTCAGGCAGCTGCTTCCCAGAGCAGGGGAGCGGCAGGAGCTGGGAGGGAACGAAAAAGGCCAGAGGGGTGACCCCACCCTGCCCCAGGTCCTCCAACTTTTTCATGGCACTGCATTTGGGAGAGGAAAGGCAGGACAAGAAATTAATCAATGACATAAATCCCAGAGACACAGGCTTCTGGGACAAGAACTTGCAGCAATCTTCTAATTTTACAGAGAAAAAACACATTTAAGTTCTGTTAATGGTGGGACCAGAAGTAGAACATAAATGCCTCGTGCCTTTTATAATGGTGTCTTTTTCCTGCAAGACTTTGCTGCAGGGACCAAGGAAAAAAGCAGGGGTGAGGGTGGGGGAGAACCGGCAGGATGGGGCAGGTCATTTCCTTCCCAGAGAAACTGAACCCGCCAAGTTTCTGCTAATACACCTGGTAGTTCCCTCATCTAGAATATTCTCCTCTTCCCTTTCATATCCAAGTTTTGCCAGTTCTTCAAGGCTGTTTCCATTCCCACATCGTCTGTGGATAGCAGTTAGCATCTAGTGAGTATTTACACCAGCTGGGTACTGAGCTGGGCCTTTCACTACCTTCTCACACTGAATCCCTGCAACAGCTCGGCAAGGCTCACATCCATATCCCCATTTCACAGATGAGCTGCAGCGTTGCAGCCAGCAAGTGGAAGAATTCAGGTCTGAACACAGATCTCTCTGACCTCCAAGGCTGAGCAGTTTCCATGAGGCCATGTTGCCTCCCTGGTTCCAAAAGCCTAATCCAACTACCAGATCATGCTGTCCTTTGTCATTTTACTGTCCAGGGTCTTAGGCCCAATGAAGACATCATTATAAACTGTCTTGTTTTTTGCCCAAGGTGTCTTATTTCTTCCATTTGAAAGCATGAATCATGTTTCTATATCTTTCAGAAGAACAAAGTAGGTATTTAAAAATGCATCCTAACTGAGCCCTTGTAACAGATTTTCATAGCGAGCCTTGTGCAGGTGCATAAAACATCCTAGTTCTTTATTTTTCTACCGGGATGTGGGGAATTCAGTACACTATGTAGGAAAGGGGCCTGGGCTTTGAAGTCAAATACATACAGGTTTAAATTCTAGCTCTACAACTCACCTGTTCTCTGATCTTTAACAGGTAACAACCTCTCTGAGTCTTTTTTGTTTTCTGTAAAACCAGGATCTGAACGATACCTCTTTTACTGGGGTAACCAACCCTTATGAGGATTAAATGAGACCATGCATATAAAGCACATATTAGGGTGCCTAGCACACAGTGAACACTCAGTAACAACGACTGTTGCCATTATGACACTTTTATTTTTTCTGGCTTGCCTCAAGACCTAATGGAAGGAGAGTGGCTCAAGGGTTCTCGAGCTGGCACAATCTGACCAATGCCCAGGGTCAGCAAAGCCGTGGAAGTGCCTGCTCAAGCACGCAGCGCAGCCATTAGCTCCCAGGCCCTATTCTGCAGTCCCAGGGACCAGGCCATATGCATCCAACCTCTGCTCTTGCAGCTGGGGCTGAGTCCCAGCTAAGCATTTTGAGTAGGTTCTCAAAGGTTTGCCATTAAGCTGCTCTAGCCAAGATGGGGGTCTATCTAAACAATTTGGCATGAGCACCCCAGGTCCTACTGCCCACTGTGACCCCTCATCCAGGCTCCTATGGTGCCAGGAACCCACAAACCTTGGTTACAGCATTTCTTGTGCTAAGTTTTCATTTGTGTCTCTCCAGTTCTACTTATATGCCCAACACCAAGCACAGTTCCCAACAGCCTCAAAGGCTCAGAACATACTAATGAAATGAACTACACTGTGAGTGGGGAAGAGAAGGGCTACTCAGACGAGCAGGGAGTCTCTATCCCCAGGCTCTTTTCCCAGTTCAGCCATGGATATTCGTGGGAACCTGTGCTCAGGGGTATAGCTTCTGAGGATATCTCCTGCTCACCAACAACCTCCCCTCCACTAACAGGACTTCTCTGATGACTCCCACCTGACTCTGACCTCCCCATAACGCTCAGACCCGTCCACATGTATGAGAGCTCACAATATTTTCCTCACCTTGCTTCTGAGACATCCTGCCCATGTACATGCTATCTCCCTCCACACTGGGGGCTCCCTGCGGGCAGACAGGGCCTCTTTCCTCTGACTCACTCCAGCATTCTGAGCATATCCAAGATCACACTTACCCTTAAAATACAAGTGCTTAGGAGACAGGATTGGGAGAATTAAGTAGCCTTGACCTCATCCCAGAGTTCCCTATGGGTGGTTCCCCCATCAGGCTGTAATAGCACCTAGGGGGGTTCAACTGCACAGAGAACATCCCCTCTCTTGCCCTTCAAGCTGGGAATCTGGTAACACCTTGATTCTCGCCTCCTCCCTTACCCTTTTCCTGAGTCACCTTCAGGGTAAGCCCTAAGCTACATTCTGGATAGCATCAACCAAGCCGGAGGACAGGGGGCTGACACCACCAGAATCAACATCCCATCTGGGTGTTCTCACTCAAGCTTATCTGTCATTTGTCTGATTTCCTGTCTCCCTCTTGCATCACACTGGGAGCTCAGAGAGATCGGACCCTGTCTTACTTTCCATCTTTATGGTCTCAGCACCAGCAGATTAGCACACTGCAGGGCTTGATGAATCTCCGTTAAATGAGGAAGTAGTAACCAGCCTTCTGTTCCTCCCATTCCTCCCCGCCCCACCCACCAAGCCACCCCAGCCAGACAGACTGAGAACTAGACTCTCTGCCTCTTCCTTTCTGATTTCCTAAGAATTTCTTTTTCTAAATACAAAGGGATAATCCTCACACCCCAACCCTCAGATGGTCTTGGAGGTCTCAGCATGCCTCTGCCCCCAAAAGAGCCTGAGGGAGGCGCGGTGCCAAAGGCAGGGAACGAGCTGCAATAGAGTGCACAGAGCCTTGGAATCCTGTCCCTCAGTCCCTGCAAAATTAAGACCCTTGTCCGGCCCACCTCCCTCAAAACCCAAAGCCAGAACCCCACCGCCAGCTCTCAGCCACTTACTCGATGTGTCCCTGAAAGTACCAGCCTTTCTAAGTGCAGCCCCGAGGGAGCTGGTGAGGCGCAATTGGCAGGTCTTGCTCCAGCTCTCCGGGGAGCTGGTTTCTCTCTCCGTAGCCTTTGTGATGCCAAACAAGAAGGCGAGGGGTGAGATTCATTGCACAAAACTGGGAAAGTGTACGTTATTCCCCACTTAACCTGAGCCCCAATCAAGCATTTCGACGTCAGAAACTGAATCCAATCAGCTTTCAGCAACGGCCGCAGGTGAGGCCTCCTTGCCGTACCAGGAAAAGCTGGCAGCCCTGAGCCACTGATGCCAGAGGAAGCTTCCTGCCCCACCCCCATTCATGCTGGGGAGGGGACAGCCAGTCCCCCAGCCACACGCCCCCCTGCCGGGCACTGCCGGAGGCCCATGCAGAGTTACAGCACAGGAGCTGACGGAGTGCAAGCACTCAGATTTCTAAAGTGAGGGAGCCCTGCAGAGAAGGGTCAGCATGTCTGCAATTTGCTCTTAACCTCCCAATTTAAGCCTCTGGGTTTTAGCTGAGGCCCCCAAGGCAGAAATTGGGCTGCCATTCCCTGTTTCACAGTGGCAAACACAATTTCTGGGGCTAATTGTATCATTTGTGTCATTTTCTCTCTCTCTCTCTCCTCTCTCTTTCTCTTTCTCTCTCTCTCCACACACACACCTTCAGCTGATTCCAAAGACAGGAAAGAGAAATTACTCCCTCAGAAGTGCCAGATCAGTCCAGACAAAAGGTGGACTGCATTAGATGCATAGCAGAGCCCTCATCTCCTTCAGCTCTGCCTGCAGAGCAAGCCCACCAGACCCGATCCTCCCCAAGCCAGGGGGAGGACAGACCTCTGCCTTCCTCCCTCCCCTCCCCCACCCCACAGCTGGCATGGCCCCATCCCCAGGGGCTTCCACTCTCCACACACATTTTCCCTAGGCTTCTCCTACTTAGGCTCTAAGTTTGGTGGGTTCTGAGCCTGTCTCTATTGGCTCCATACAAACAATTCAACTCCGGCCCAACCAGGTCTCAGAGCTCTGTGGCCTGCCCTCGCCTTGCCGGAGACTCGACTGGGGCCCAGCAGGGCTCAGCACAGTTCCAAGGGTAGATGAGACACACCAGGCCCTCATGCCAGGGAGACAGGCAGGCAGAAAAGGGGCATTGTCATCCGTCCACTCGTCCACACTGAGGGAGGAGGCATCTCTGCTCAGCACGCATAGCCCGTGCCAAATGCCAAGGAAGGAACCAGGAGCAGAATCTGGCTCAGGGCAGGAGAGGGGCTGCCATGGGGACCAGATTCTAGGTGATTCAGCACTCTGCCCACTCTCGGCCCAGCCCATGGGCCACACTCATGACAGCTCCTGATGCCAAAGTGCTGACTTAGAGGCTAAGGAAGAATCCTTTCTCAAACCCCAAATTCTGCAACCTTCCAGCAGGGCTCTTCACCCAGGCCTTTACACCCCAGGGCTCAGACCAAGCCCCAGGACAAGCAGACTCACCATTCCCCATCCTGGTTTCCTGCTTAGCACCCCTCCCCCCGTCCATCTAGGAAACAACCCTGAACAGCTAGAGGAGAGGCCTGCTAACCCCCAGCACCCTTCGCCCCCAAGCCATGAATAGGATCCAACACGCAGACAGGGGTTCCACTGGCAACAGCGATTCCCACTCAGGGAAGGAGGGCCCAGGGGTCAGCGAGGGGGGCTGGGTACAAGCCGGGTGGCCGCACGCAGCACCGGGAAGGGCAGGTGGGAAGGTGAGGGTGGCAGGCCAGCTAAAGCCGAGGGGGAGAAGGCGGGTTCTTGAAGGGACTAGGGAGCAGGAGGAAACCCGGAGGCAGCTGGGAAGGGGCTGGGCTAGGGGGAAGAGGGGAGAGACAGGCACGCGGAGTGCGGGGCGCAGGGCACGGGGAGGAAAACAGCGAAGGGCAAGCGGGGCTGATGCGCACAGTAGGAGCGGGGTAATCAAAAGCGGGGTGTCGAGGTAAACAGAAGCATGACGGCAGGCGGGGCTCACGGACGAGGCGGGGACAGAGAGGAAAGGGAAAAGAGGGTGAGGATGCAGGAAGGGGGAGGGGATGCGGCCAACGAGACGGGAAGGGTGTCGGGTGGGCAGGGGCTGGGTGCTGGACGGGGGTGGGGGGCAGATATGGACAGAACAGGCTGGATTCGGGGCAGGTGACGGCGTGGAGAGCGGGGATGGGAACGTGCACAGAGGGGGATGGGGACAGGTCGGGGATGGAGAGAGGCAGAGGCGGGTGGGAGCACGGCGGCGTCGCCAGGTGGGTTTCCACGACCCCACAGCCCATCTCTCCGGTGTTCGCGCTCGCCTACCTCCACGGGCTCGGGCTCCGGCCCCGGGCGCAGTCGGAGCTGTCGGCTGCCGGCGCCGCCACTTCGGCCGCGTCCCCTGCAGCGCCTCTCGCCGCCAGCCGCCGCATTAGGGCAGAGACCAGCCCGTGCGCGTCCCCGGGCGGCCGGCGCGCCCCCGACAGCCTGCGTGCGCGCCCCCGAGCCCCTCCCTTCGCGCGCCGAGCGGGGACCTGGACGGAGGAGGGAGGATGCTCGGGTACCGCCCCGCCTGACCGGAAAAAAGCCTCCTTTCTCCTCTCGCTCCACCCTGGGGCATCTCTGCGGACTCGCCTTGAGACTGATGGTACCTGGTGCCCGGGTCCCTTCCGAGCCCTACTACGCGCAGAGCACACATCACGTGTCTGCCCCTCCGCCATCAGACTGTGACTTTTGGGGGCAGGAATTTGTCAGACGGTTTGTGTTCCAGGGCCTGCCACAGAGACTTGCTTGTGTAGACGCTCCAGTAACGTTTGTTGACTGAAGAGTCGTTGGATCCTGAATCAGGGATGTGAGAAAGGCTGTGACTACTACTGGTGGCGGTGGTGGTGGTGTCTTGTTTTGAAAATGGGAGATTTCCTGTACCCTAGGGGACCCTGGGCTGTCTCAGGCTTGAATCAGGGTGGAAGAAGCCCTGAGCCGGGAGATCCGTGACCCAAGTGTCAGTCCTGGCTTCGTAACTAACTATCCGACATGGGCAAGACATTGCTCTGTGGACTTCAGTGTCCTCAACTGGACCATGAGAAGTCGGTGGGTGATCACCTTCTACCTCTGGCATGAAGAACACATTAGGCCCTGGCTGACGTGCACAGGACCTGAGCTCAGGGTTATCCATCACCCGAAACTGTGGAAAGATCTCAATTGGGGAATCAAAGAATCTTGGTTCTGAAAGAGCCCTTGGTAGCTCCTGGTTCAGCTCTTCATCCAAAACTACAGACCCCCGCAGCACCCCTGTGTGGCCCCTTTCTCTGTACTCATACAGCTCCTACACTGGCTCCACCTTCTTGTATTCTAGATGAGAAACCCCAAGCTCAAGTAACCTGCCCAAGGAATAGTTCAAAGCCCGCATGTGTCTGACAGTGGCTACGTAACACTACGTTGCTATTCTAAGGTGGGCCCTAAAAATTTTAGATTTCACCAATACTAGAATCTTCCAACATGGTCACGTTGAAGGAACACAGGATTTGCCAAGAAAGTCCTGGCTTACCAGCAGGGTGACCTTGGGCAGTCACTTAACCTAAGACTTCTTTTTCTCATCTGTAATGTGGGGATAAAGTGAGCAGCAATGAGGTGAGACACGAAACAAAAACGCTCTGTACAAATGCTAGCTGTTACCCAGCCTTCCCTTCCCTTCCTTCGTTTCTTTTTTTTTAACAACAAATAAAACTAAGGCTTAGAGAGATAGAAGGTCACACAATGATTTTGGTGGTTGAAAACTGAATTGGAACTCATCTCATGAGCTTAGCATGAAGAAATTAAGCCTGGGCCGGAGGGGAGCATAGAGGACCCCAGAAGTCCAGAGGGGGACGACGTGGGCCTTGGTGTCCCAGAGATGCTGGCCTGTCTGATCAGGAGAGGGGCACCACCTGCTGGCGATGGACTCTGGGGACCAAGACGAGCCTGGGCCTGGTGCAGGCTGTTCTCCTACCTAGTATGTCAGCAACAGACTTACTCAGTGCCCATGGCAGAAGTTGGTTGCCTTAAAAAAGAAAGAAAGAAAAGAAAGAAAGGAAAGAAAGAAAGGAAAGAAAGAAAGGAAAGAAAGAAAGAAAGGAAAGAAAGGAAGGAAGGAAGGAAGGAAGGAAGGAAGGAAGGAAGAAAGAAAGAAAGAAAGAAAGAAAGAAAGAAAGAAAGAAAGCAAGCAAGCAGCTGCCTTTTCCTCTCCACACATTTATCTGGCCTTCCTGCTTCCTTTTCTTCCCTGGGTTTGTACCTTCAGTTTTGGCTAAAACCCCCAGCAGCATGGACCTCCAACCCCGTTCCTCTGCTGAGCCTGGACCTGAAATCCCACTCACTGTGTCTCTGTCATGGAGAACTGGGTAAGGCACTGAGGATTTTCACATTTCCTGGCGTCTCACTCCTCCCAACCAAGTTGTATAGCAATGCCTTAACCCAGACTCAGACCAAGAGAAAGCCCCAGGCACTAAGTCTCAGGCACTTGCAGTAGGACTCCTGGGCACCTACAGGTATGGTGAATGCTGAAGGACAGGGCCAGGCCCCAGCAGTATCTGTTACACCCTTGAACTTGAAGCCATCCTCTTCCACATGGTCCCAGGAGGTGTGGGGAAACAGGCAGAATTATGCATTATTGTTGGAGGTTTAACTTGCTATGGCCTTTTGGGAGTGCAATTTGGCAGTGCTACCAAGACTTTAAATATACCAATATACCCTTGACCCGTCAATACCACCTCTAAGAATCCAGCCTGCAAAAACAGTGGCACAAGCCACAAAGATGTGTATGCACAAGGATGCACAAAAAATTTCCTTGGAATTGTCCTCTTGCCCCCCACTACTGAGGCCAGCCATACAGCTGAGTCTATGAGGTCACTTGGTAAAACATGATGCTCAAGCCTTTAGTTTCCAGATGCAGAGTCCTCCCCAAGGTACACAGAATTAGTCTTCTACTATGTGTAAACAAAAGTCTCCTGGCTGAGACTGGGCAGTGGATAGGGAGGCAGTGAGAGAGGAGAGAGAGGCTCTGAACTGCCATTAACGAGCCTTGACTCTAGGCCCATGTATCAGACCCGTACCTGCTCTAAGAGCAAGGGAGAGGGTAAAATATTTGATATTTCCACCTTCAAAGACTACCCTCGAATTTCACCTGCATAAATGTATTAGGAAGACAAGGATTTTTTTGAAACCTTTCTCTACTACGATGAAAGACCCTACACCTGTTTATCAACAATAGTAGTGAAAAAAGCCTCCAGCCTCCCACCTCCAGCAAGCCAACCAGGAAGAAGAGAAGCCTAACTGCAAACTCTCTCTAAATATATAAAACGTTGGTTTTCCGGAGGCCTTTGAGGACTGATCTCCTGGGCAGGTTACCTCATAATCCTGTCCCTAGACAGAGAAATAAACAAGGTCTCTCCCTGGCTGGGAATCCCAGAATTTAGAAAACCCTTATCCAAAGACCTTTTCCTTTTGCAGTTGTCTTGCAAACATACTTGTGCTAATGGTCTTGAGAGTGATTGTGCATGGCTAACCACAAATGCATCCATTTCATCATAATCAAATGGTTAACGTTTATTAATAGCCAGGCGCAATTGCACGCGCCTCTAGTCCCAGCTACTCCGGAGGCTGAGGTAAAAGGATAGCTTGAGACCAGGAGTTTGAGGCCGCAGTGAGCTATGATTGATCATGCCTGTGAATAGCCACTGCACTCCAGCCTTCAGCCTGACGACACAGGAAGACCCCGTCTCTTAAATAAATAATAAGGAAGAAATTAAAGAAATAATAAAAAATAAAAAACATATTAAAACAATCTCTCTTTCTTTTATCTTTGTGGTGTACTCCTATTTCAAGACCCAGCTTACCCATCTTTCGTGTGAAAAAAAAATCTCCGACTCTGCCAGACCCAGCCTGTCGTCTGTGCCGTGGTGCATACGGCAAAGGCTCCTCTCACGGCAATTAGCGCACTGTTGCTAGCCCAGAATTTTCCCAGAGCAGGGACCATTGTCATAGGGCCTAGCATAGCACACTGCTCATCACTAAAGCTCCCTAAATATTTGTTGAATGGTGAGCGAACGTGTGAATAAAAGCAGAGCTGCTACGAGCGTACACTGTACCGTCCAGTAACAGCAGCCATTAGCCACATGGGACTACTTAAAAATAAATTAACTAAAATTAGGCCGGGCACAGCGGCTCACGCCTGGAACCCTAGCACTCTAGGGGGCCAAGGCAGGAGGATCGCTTGAGCTCAGGAGTTCAAGACCGGCCTGAGCAAAAATGAGACTCCATCTCTACAAAAAATAGAAAAATTAGCCAGGTGTAGTGGCACATGCCTGTAGGCCCAGCTACTTGGGAGGCTGAGGCAGGAGGATCACTTCACCCAGAAGTCTGAGGTTGCAGGGAGCTATGATGATGCCACTGCACTCTAGCTCAGGCAACAGAACAAGACCCTGTATCCAAAAATAATTAATTAATTAATTAAATTAACATTTAAAAAATTTTAAAAATAATTAACTAAAATTAAAAATTCAATTCTTTAGTCACACTAGCCACATTACAAGTACACAGGAGCTTCATGTGCCTAGGGACTAGTGTACTGGATAACACAGATTGAAGAATGTTGCTATCGTTGCAGAAAGTTCTATTGAATAGCACTAGGCTACATTATGACTGGTACAACCTGGAGTTGTGCAGTGCCCAACCTGCACAATTGTTCAGAGTAGGCCTATATGAATGAAGTACCTCCTCATATGTGGTGCTTTGCTAGCCACTGGTCAAAGAATTACAGACATTTGTAGTCTAAAATCAGCATGAGAACATCTAAAAGCACATTATAAAGAATGCCCCCTTGATAAATAAATACAGGCTACATGAAGTAAACAAATTATGTTTAGGTAACATCAAATATATAAAGAATGAACAGATCAAAGAGAGGAAATACACAGAGGTTGGCTAGTATTCCATGGTGTGTATATAAGTTAAAAAACAAAAAGGCGTTTGGCTGTCCTTGTAGCCCAACAAGCAGTTCCTGTTTCCCTTCTTATATTTGAAATGGACATTACTTTGTTAGAATTACTTCCTGGAGAAATAAACATATTAGACAGAAATAACTGAGCTGGCTATTGAAATATAGCCAAAGAAAATATTTGTCTTCATGTAGCAAGCACAGAAGATCTGTATCATGGCAGCCACTGACTTTCTGGGTAAGATTTATGATGGTCTTTCCTGTTGTTTTCCATAAACCATGGAAACGTCCTGTCCATTGCAACATTGCAGCCTCTAAATTGTCTCCCTGATGCTGCCTCTTGCACATAGCAAATGTATAAAATCCTTTGTCTGACCAAGCATCTCAGTTTTCTACCAGGAAAATGTGGTCCCCGTACCTTGAAGGTCCTTTTCACTTTCTATAGGCCATGATTTCACTCTGCCTAAGAAACTGCGAGTCCAAATGCTTAAGGACACCTCCTTTTGCACTGGGCCAGACATACCAGGCTGGAGAAAAGGAGAGAAGCTTCACCTTCACTTTGTAGAAAATGCTCCGGCCCCCAGACCCCAGACCCCAGACCTGAGACACCAGGCTCCTATGCTTCTACCCTGTCCCGCCCCCATCCCACCCTCAGCACAATTTCTCCTGGCTGCCAGGATCAGCAGGAGTGGGCTTGGAGCCAGGAGGTCGCAGCTGAGAACCCAGCCTGTGGGCCTGGACTCCCCCAATTAGTTTACCTTATTAATGCCAATTTATTAGCACAGGACCCCTGGGAAATGGGCAAGAGGAGGTGTCTTTAAAATAAGCTCCAGCTGCACACTGGAGCTCAGTGGAAGAGGTCAGGCCCGAGGTAGGTGGCCTTGCTGCCCTCTACCTCCTCTGGGTAGACCGAGGACAGTGCGTCTGACACCACCAGTGGGACAGTGCATGCGTCTAATACAAGGAGACTCGTCACCATTTCACAAGTGTCTGTGCAAGCTCCCTTTTAAGGGTCCTCCAAGAGTTAATTATTAATAGCAACAAAGAATTTCTCTATTAAGCTTTGTAAATAACAGAGCCTTAATAGTTAAATCCTCTCCCCCTAAGGGCTCCAAATGGACTAACTCCCTAACGCTTACGTGTTGGGAGCTGGGGAGATGATATTCTCCTGCTGGGAGTCTCCGGCTGGTGATGCATCCTCACCGTTCACCCCATCCCTGAAGCTGGGACTGAGGTAAGTAGCACCACGCCCTCCCAGACACAAGAGAGCATTTTAAATGAACTGATGAGCAGCCACCATTTAAGATTATTCAAAGCACCAGAGACATTTTTATGGGCCCTAAGCTCCCTCTGCTTCATACAAACCAAGTGCCATGTCCAGGTGAATCCTACCTGCAAAGATGTAAGGGTTGGGGAGAAGAAACCCCAAGTAGTGTTTCTTCCCTTACTAACACCCAGCTTTAAAACCTCCAAGAACAAACAAAAGCTTCTCACCTACCCCTCACCTTGCCCAAGAAGAACCTCCCCACGGACAGGTGTTCAGCCATTGTGTGTGTGTTCCTGCATGTTCCGGGGAGAACGAGTCCACCTGAAGCCGTGGAAAGCTAGTAAATATTTAACAACTGGTTCACTGGAAAAAAAAAGAAGCCCCGACATGCAGTGTTTTCCAATTTCTATGATTGGACTTGCGTTTGGGAAGTGGCGGAAGCCAGAAAGGGAGGGTGACAAATGGAAACGGAACTCCCTGGCTGGGGGCAGATGGAACACCCATGTGGCTACACTGGCTCCCACCGGCCCCACTGTGAGCGGGAAGACACGGGCCGCCAGGGCACGCTGATCCGCGGTGAAATGTATGAATATGCACACAGAGTGGGATGAACAAATTCATTACCTGAATTGATGTCAGTGCAGGCCAGTTTTTGCCACCATAATTTCAGGTTTAACCAGCTGTTTTTACCATATATGTTATTTCTTAAAAAATCAGTTTATAGAGCTTTTTGGGTAGGTTAAATAGTTGCCGTCTTTTCTTTATATACTTCATAAACCTCTTAAGAACAGCAATTGTGCCTCATTCCCGTCTTTTTATTTCTAGTGCCGACCCCGACTCCTGGCACACACTAGATACTGAAATGAGGACCGAGTAAATTATTCTTTAGTTTATCACGTTATTTGCTCACAAGTGTCACAAAGGTGAGTGAGCCCTCCCCGGAGTCCTCCAGGCCCTGGCTGGTCACCATGGACAAGGAGGTCCCCAACACTCCCCTCAAGTCTCCATGAAGGCTCACGATCTGCAAGGCATTTCGCTCCCCTCCTGATCCACTTTACCTGGCTGAGAAGCAGGCAGGAGCCCGAAGCAGGAAACTGACAGGTCACAGAGAAGTCACTTGCGGTGCAGCAGAACACGCAGGGAAGGGGACTAACTGGGGGCTGGGGGACCTGGGCTCTGGGCACAGGCTCGTCATTCCCTGGGAGGATGACTGTTGTTACGTCTTGGCTTTCGTTTCCTTCTGGAAAAGCAATCCCCAAACTTGCCAATCATCAGAATCACCTGGGGAGATTTAAGATTCTGATTCTGTAGGTCTAGGGTAGAGTCCAGAAACCTGTGTTTTTTAAAAGCTCCTCACTATAACAATAATACCACAGAAAGGGGAGGAGAGGGAATAGAACTATATAGGAGTAACATTTCTATATATTACTGGAATTAAGCTAGTATAAATCTAAAGCTGATTCTGATGAGTTAAGATATATATGGTAAACCCTAGAGCAACCACTAAATCAATAGCTCAAAAATATAGTGAAAAAAATCATTAAGAAATTCAGACATTTTCTTGGCTTGTGGTTCCTAAAAAATAAATAAATAAAAGAAATTAAAATGCTAAGTTGGAAAAGATTCACTTAATGCAAAACAAAGCAGTAAAAGGGGAAGAGAGGAACAAAAAGACATGAGACATATAGAAAACAAAAAGTAAAATGGCAGATGTAAATCTAACTATATATCAATAATGTGAATAAACAATCCAATCAAAAAATAGAGATTGTCAGACTGGATTAAAAAAACATGATCCAACTATATATGCTGCTACAGGACACACATTTTGTATTTAAAGATACAGTCTGAAAGTTAGAAAGGTGGAAAAAGATATATCATGCAAACAGCAGACACAAGTTGGAGTAGCTATACTGACTGATGTCAGACAAAATAAAAAATGTTACTAGAGACAAAGAGGGGCATTTCCTAATGACAAAAAGTTTAATGCATCAGGAAGATACAATTCTAAACATATATACACCTAATGACAGAACACAAACATACATGAAGCAAAAAGTGACAGAAATGAAATACATGAATCAACAATAATAATTGGATACTTCAATACCCCACTTCCAAAAAGATAGAACTAGTCAAAAGAACAACAAGGAAATAGAAAACTTTAATGACACTATAAACCAACTGGACCTAACAGACATCTACAAAACACTCTACCCAAAAGCAGAATATACATTCTTCTCAAGTGCACACAGAGCATTTTCCAGGATAGACTAAATGCTAGGCCATAAAACAAGCTCGTTGGCGCTCTTGGGCATTTATGTCAGAGAAATAAAAACTTATGTTCACACAAACACCTGCATATAAATGTTCACAACAGCTTTATTTTTAATAGGCAAAACCTCAGAACAGTCCAGTTGTCTTTCAACAGGTGAATGATTAAACAAACTGTATTTTATCATAATTTTTACAAGTAGTATTATTATTGAAAAGCACCTGAAAATTTTGCCACTTAGAGATGACTCCTGCTACCACTCTGGTGAGCATCCACCAACATCCCACATGCATGTACACGCAAACAGATACATGTACACCTCCAGCGATTCCCTGTCCTTTTCTCTCCCAGACATGATTCTCAAAGGGAAGTGGTATCGCCCAGATGGGCATAGCACAGTTTCCTGGGGCGTGTAGTTGGGGAAGACTACGTGGTTTGAAAACCCCCTAGGTGATTAGGAATGACTCCATTCGTCAGAAAGGCATCCCCCACCTTCACCCCACTGCCTAGAGGATCCCTGGACACTTAGCACAAATGGGGTCCTACCACACATACTACTTTGTAAACTGCTTTTTACATTTTACATCATTATAGTAATTGCTGCATAGTATTGTGATTTTTTGTTGTTTTACCGGAATTTTAAAACTAATTCCACGTTCCACATTTCTATTAAAAAATATAAAGTGTGGTGACCATCTGTGTAATTAGCAATTATATATATAATTAGTGCTATACATAATTAGTACTTTATATTAAATTCCTATTAGTGGAATTTCTGGATCAGAGGGTTTGAACATTTAAAAATTTTGAAATGCAAAGCATATACCCTCTAGGAAGATTGTACAGATTTATATTTCCATCAACACTCATTCAACAAATATTGCATCAGATATTGTTTAGTTTTTAGTGTATCCTATACACCCTTTAACCGTTAAAAGTTGAGTTCCAAAGATTTTTAGTAAAATACCCCTTTGGCTTTTGACCTCAAGCAAAATGCTAATGCTACTCATTTACCTATTAGGTTACCGGATCGGCCAGGAACTCTGCATAGCCTCTTTCCTTCCGGCAAGCAAGGCCTTTTGCTTCACTCTGCTGCCACCTCGTGCTGGAACGGGAGAAGTTCATTATGGGAGAACCTGAGCGCGGCTGACAAGCCCTTCTAGAACACAGCGGGTCCTGCGGTCAGATTGGGATAGTCTGTCCTAAATAAATCCGAGCCACAGAGTGTGAGGCTTAGGGGCTTCAGTGCAAAAGGAGCCTGGGACAGAACCCCCCAAGGAGGCCTTGAGGTGACGGGAGAGGAGCTCAGGACTGGCCACCATAGACCTGGGTTCCAGATCCTGCATCAGGATCTGCCCTGACTCGCTATTGGGCGAGTTTGTTCTTTCTTTGCCATCGGTTTTTTTCTCAGCGAACCGAGGGCTAGGCTGTCGTTTCGCAAACTGTAGGTGGTGGCCCATGAATGAGCTGTGAATTCTATTTATTAAGCTGTGGCAAGTTTTTTTCATGGGAAGGACAGACTAGAAAATAATGGAAATGTCGAAATGCATTGTGCCTAGTAAGGGCACGTGTTGCTTCCCGAACCTTCTCTACGCTGGATGTCCTGGGCTGCTACACTGTAAGATGCATTGCTTACTGGAGGTCTTGGTGGGCATAGGCCGCGGGCTCGGGGGAGCTCGAGGGTCCTCCCCGCTGGGCCCGTAGTGCCTGCGCAGACCCTTCGCGGTGACAAGGCCCCACCCAGGGGAGGAAGGACAGGAAGCCCCAGGCTCTAATGTAGATGACCGGCGACAGTTTCCCACCGGGCCCCAAAGCAAAAGCAACACAACAACAACAAACTGCAGCTCTTGGCTCAGAATTCGCGGGGGGCAGCTCGCGGGGGCGCCCGGCGTGGGGCGGACCGTGCAGGTGCGCATGTGCTGCTGTGCCCCGACACAGGCACCAGGGGGCGCCACAGTGCCGTGGTCATCGCCACGCCGCGGGACGCGCGGACGGCCGCGAGGACCCACGACGCTGGGACCGGGACGGGGACGCGGGGCTTGAGGCCCTGGGGGCTCTAATGTGACCCCCTTGGGTTCCAAAAGTCTGGCGTGGAAGGGGGAGACTATTTCACCTGCCCCAGGGGGTCTCTGATCCTGCGCGGAGCTGGTGGGCTCTGCTCTCGGGCACCGCAGAGCGCAGCGGCTGCCATCAGGGGGCAGCAGAGGACTGAGGTTGGAAGTGTGGGCTCTGCCTTCAAGCGGGGAAACTGAGGTAGAGAAGTCGCAAAGGCGGCTGGGGCCAAGGAGCCTGCGGAGAAGGCGGCTCCAGGAGGAGGACAGACTTCCAATTTCAAAAAGCACCCCCCCCCCCCAAGCTGGCTCGGACAGGCTCACCAGAGCTGAGGGCTTCATTTTCAAAAAATTTGCAGACCAGTTGTTAAACACATCCGTCCTTTGCAACTTAGTTATGGGAGTTCATTGTACGTTCTGCATGTTAACCCCTTGTCGGATGGAGAGTTTGCAAATATTTTCTCCCATTCTGTCGGTTGTCTTTTCACACTGTTTGTTGTTTCCTTTGCTGTGCGGAAGCTTTTTAGTTTGATGTCATCCCATCTGTCTATTTTTTGTTTTTGTTGCCTGAACTTCTGAGGTCTTATTCAAAAAATCCTTGTCTGGACCAATGGCATGAAGCCTTTGCCCTGTTTTCTTCTAGAAGTTTCATAGTTTGGGGTCTTATACTTAAGTCTTTAATTCATTTTGATTTGATTTTTGTATATGGTGAGAAACGGGTTTAGTTTCATTCTTCTGCATATGGATATCTAGTTTCCCCAGCACCACAGAGTCCTTTCCCCAATGTGTGTTCTTGGCAACTTTATCAAAAATCAGTTGGCTGTAAATGCATGGGCTTATTCCTGGGCTCTCTGTTCTGTTCCCTTGGTCTATTGTATCTGTTTTTATGCCAGTACCATGCTGTTTTGGTTACTATTGCCTTGTGGTATATTTTAAAGTCAGGGAGTGTAATGCTTCCAGTTTAGTTCTTTTTGCTCAAGATTGTTGTGGCTATTCAAGGTCTTTTGTGGTCCCATGTAAATTTTAGCCTTGTTTTTTCTATTTCTGTGAAAAATGTCATTCGTATTTTGGTATGGATTGTACTGAATCTGTAGATCACTCTGGGTAGTACGGACATTTTAACAATATTGATTCTTCTAATCCATGAACACGGATGTCTTTCCATTTATGATTATAGCATCCTCTTCAATTTCATTCATCAATGTTTGCAACATGGATGAATCTAGACGACATTATGTTAAGTGAAACGAGCCAAGCATGGGACAAATACAGCATGATTTAACTCCTATGTGCAATGTAAAAAAGTTGACTCCTACAAGCAGAGAGTAAAATAGTGGTTTCTAGAGGCTGGGGAGAGTAGTGGGGGGAGAGAGGATGGGAAGAGGTTGGTCAGTGGGCAGAAAATTGCAGTTAGATAGGAGGAATAAGTTTTGGTGTTCTAGTGCTCAGTAAGCTGACTATAGTCAACAATGTGTACTTCCAAATAGCTAGAAGAGAGAATTTTTAATGTTCTAACCACAAAGAAATGACAAGTGTGTGAGGTGATAGATATGCTAATTACCCTGGTTTGATCATTATACCATGTATATATGTATCAAAATATCACACTGTACCCCATACATACGTACAATTATTACACATCAATTAAAAACAAAATAAGACTTAAAATTCTTTTAAAAATTACTGTGAAAACACAATTAAAAAATTATATTTAAAAAAGATAGATTTTTTTCTTGCATGTATAAAGAAAAAAGGATAAACACCAAAAACTCATTTTCTAATTATTATACTATAATCTATTATCATCTATGTTCTTGGGGTATTTATATTTATTCTATCTATATGGTGGAAATGCTATGTAACATTGTGCTGCTGTGCACTGTGACATCACTATGCTAACTTGAAATTGGTCACGATGGGAGAATTTACACCAGGGAAATCAGCAAACGCTGCAAATCAAGGCTTCTATTTTTCTTCTTTTGGAGAGCTACTTGTTAAGCATCTGCCAGCACATCTGTCTGTATCCAGGATATAAAACTAGGACCAAGAAATACAGATTCGATTTAATATGAAGAAAAGTCTCCACTGGAGCCATCCAAAGACGGATGAGATGGCCCGTAAGTGCTACCTTTGTCCCAAATGGGTGGGGTGCATAAAAGAAGATTTAAGAATCACATAAGAAGTTGACTAAACTCCCACTACTCTAAGTGTGGTCCACAGACAGCATCATAGTATCACCTGGGACCTTGTCAGAAATGCAGGATCTCAAGCCCCACCGCAGACCTACTGACTCAATCTGCATTTTAACAAGATCCCTGAGTGATTCATAAGCACGTAATCGTTTCAGAAGCATTCAACTAACTTACCTTTTAGAGGCCTTTCAGGCAGTACACATAGCATTGTTTATAGTGCAATAGAAACGTATAGTTATAATATATAGAAACAATCTATCTATATTTGAGGAACTAGTTAATAAATTATAGTAAGTCCACGTGGTAGAGTAACTATTCACACAGTAAAGAGAACGAGATGATTTTTATAAACTGGTAAGTATGAAATCCAAGCTACATTGTAACTGAATAAAACAAAGTCATTCCCCAAAACAAAGCTAGTTCTAGATATGTACAACTATTATATAACCATAATAATTAAAAATTAAAAGAAAACAAAACAAAAAACAAAAGCCAATAGCCAAAAAAATATAGTTCTATCTAAATCACCAATCAAATATTTTAAAACAAAATTGAGCCTATACAAGTATCAAGAGAAAATATGGGAGCATATTTTTATAATCTTGGCATATACATCTAAGTATGGGCCAAACCCTGAAGGCATAAAAGAAAAAAACTGACAAGCTCAGACCACACACATAAAAACCATACATTTCTACTTGTCATTAAAAGCACAAGTGAAAGATTTGAAAAATATCTGCAACGTCATAAACAAGAGGTAATTTTAATAAATAAGAGCTACAAATCAACCACAAAAAAGACCAAAAAGCCAATCATGGTGGTGTGTGCCTATAGTCCCAGCTACTCAGGAGGCTGAGATGGGAGGATTATTTGAGGCCAGGAGTTCAAGGCCTCAGTGTGCTGATTGCACCAATGAATAGCCACTGCACTCCAGTCTGGGCAACATAGTAAGACCCCATCTTATTAAAAAAAAAAAAAAAAAAAGAAAAAGACCAACAATTTAACAGAAAAAAATGGACAAAGGATATAAATGGTTCTTAGAAAAGGAAATCCAAATAAATACCTTTTAACTATGGGAAAGGATGTTCAACTTAACTCATGCAGAATGCAAATTAGCTTATGATGCTATATCATTATCATTTAGATCAGCAAAGATTAAATAAGTTTAACCCTGGTGAGAAGGAAACGGGTACTCTAATATAGTACCTCTGCGGAAGACTATCGGTAATACTGTCACATTTAAAGTGTACATACCCCTTGAGCCAGCTATTCTTATAGACTCACATGTCTCCATTGACATATATACAAAAATATTATTTCAACACTAGTTATCAAAGTGAAAAACTGGAAGTAAACTAATCGTCCATTAATACAGGTCTAGTTAAATTAACTTGCCACATGCATGCAATGGAATACTATAAAGCCATAAAAAATAATAATGTGATTCTATAGGGACTGAAACGGAATAGTCATCTATATATTTTTAACATAAAAACAAGATATAGAACATTTATGTGTGCTATATTGCCATGTGTGTTAAAATATAAGCTTTTATTTTCTTAGAAATCTCTGGAATGATAACACAAGAGACAGGTACCAGTTGGACCTGAGAAGGGAACGTAGGCCAAGAGTCAGGGTGGGAAGGAGCTTAGATTTTCGATCAATACCCTTTCTGCACCATTTTAATTCTTTCCAGTGTGCATGCATTAACTTTAAACTTTTTAAGAAATTCATTCGCAGGGAGAAAGATCTCCAAGTGCAGACCAAGCACCCTCATTCCCATCCCATCCTTCTGTGGACTGAGTATCTTTGAGTCTGCCCTGTGGCTTCTGCTCTTCTCTCCCTAATTAAATATTTTCTTTTATTAGTGGCTCATTTAAGCCTCTGACTCCTTCCCTCAAGGCCACAGAGATGACTCCCGCCCTGCTCTCAACATGTAGCCATGGGATCTTTTCTTTTCTCTTTTCTTTCCTTTCCCTCCCTCCCTGCTTCCTTCCCTTCCTTCCCTCTGCTCTGTGCATTGGTTGTTTCTCTGCACGCACTATTAGAATTGTGTTGTACCTCTTTCTGTCACCTAGAATGCCATCAGCCTTTGGTGATGAGTCATCCCTCTCTCCCCTGACCTCCCAGGACACTCAGTCACACCACAGGATGCAGTCTGTAAATGTCCCTGTGCTGAATTGCTCATCAGAGCACTGTGAGTCTCACCTCCCAGCTGTGCTGGGAGCTTGTAGAAGACGGGGGCCTGGGCTTCACTCATCTCCGTGTCCCCCTCAGTGCTGAGAGCAGAATGGGTACCGCAGAAAGATGTCTTAAGCTCTCAGGTGATGGACGGCCATTCAACACAGAGGACGGTCACTGCTGTCTTTACTAGTCGCCCAGCTCCTACTGGCACTTAGTCCTGGGTGTCTGGAGGTGCGGTGGCTTTCTACGTTGCAAGACTGTGGTCCTCTCCTGCAGCGGAAATGACATTCCAGCAGAGAGGGCAGCCTGCAGTTGGCCACACAGCTGGGGGCTCAGAACCCCACACCCTCTCCCTCCACTGCAGTCTCGTTCCTCAGCCCCACCCGACCCCCAGCCCTCCGGAAAGCACGTAGAATGCAGGCAGGCCGCTCTTCCCTCTTGCTGCATGTCAATCCCATCCCGACCTTACTGTGAATCCGTGCATACCGAGGCTCAAACTTTCCTTTGTGAATGTCACAGGTTCACCAAATATTTATGAATGTTCATGTGTTGGATGCTGTGGACACTGAGTTCAGAGATGGACAACATGCAGAGTCTGCTCTCAAGGAGCTTACGGTCTTTTGGGAAACTCACCTGAGCAGAATTCTGTTGTCGGCACAGTGATAGACGGGGAGCTGGCTGGGTGCTAGAGCACAAAACAGGAGAGTTGCCCTGGTCTTGGGGGCGGGGGATGAGGGGCCTTCTGGAGGACAAGATGCTCTGGCTCAGGCTTCGTGGTGACTGAGGGTCTGGGGCGCCCAGTGCGGCTCACACAGCTCGTCCTCCCTTTCAGCCATGATCACTCGCTTTCACCCTCTCCCTCAGCGGAGGAGCTGTCCGAGGTAGGAAAAAGGAGACTGGTTTTGTCAAAGGGGAGATGGAATGAGCTTAGATCCTAGTAAAATGTGCATGCAGAATGTGACACCCCGCTGGGGGAGACAGCAGCTCAGGGTGCGTGGTTGGAGGGGATGGAAGTGGGGCTCTGGGGTGGTTAAACCTTGCCTTATCAAGAGCCCAGCTGGACGGCATCCTCCTCCCTTCCAGGGAGCACTCTCCTCTCCAGCACGGACTGGGCAAAGCCCGCAAAGGCCAGGCCAGACTCCGTCCCTGCTGGTGCTCCCAGAACAGGGCCCACTGGGCAGGTACACTCCAGGCTCGAGGCTCTCAGACCCAAGCCTGACTGCCCTCCAGGGAGGCCCTCTCTCTCTCGCTTCTTTGCCCACCACTCCTCATCACCCGCAAAGCCTATCACCCCTAAAGTCCAGAGGGTGATAGACCATCTGTCCCTGGGCGCTCAGCATTTGGTCACTCCGAGGGTATAAACCAAGCAAGCCACAGGGGGAACTGATCCAGATGTATAGGAGCCCTTGGCTACACCATTCAAAGTCTCGGGAATATTTGCATTTCCTGACAATCAGGCTATGTGCTGGGGAGGTGGTGGGTGATTTTACCAGGTACCTTGTGGGGGTCAGAGGCAGTCATCTAGGACTTCCTCCCTGCACCCAGCTCTGGAGGAAATCTAGACGCCAGCAAGGCTGAGAGTAAGCACCCTCTGCTCCACCCTCTCAAAGGGCTCGGCCTCAGGGGGCCGAGCGAGCAGTGCTTTAGACCCTCAGATCGGGATCCACCCCCCGAGGCCTTGCCCTGCAGAGCCAGGGAGGGGCTTCTTGAGAGAAAACTCCTGAGCGCTGGTTGATTCTCAGCGCCCAGAGCCCATGCCCGCAGCTGCCAGCCAGCCTTCCCTGTAAATTCAGACACTCGGGCTGCCGCAGTGAAGGGCAGGCTTCCAGAACACTCCGAGAGGCCGAGAGGCACCTCCCTGTGCTGGCCCCCACCACTCTCCCACCCAGAACCCCTCCCCAGATAAAGAGCTTCTTGGGCAAAAAGCTCCCATCAGAAGCTCCAGGAACCCTATAAGCCGACTGCATTAGCTACATGTCATAAATATTTATGCTCCTGCCAACGTGTGTCACAGAGTATGTGTGTGTGCAGGGCAGGGCCTGCTGATGGGCAGAGAAGGCTTATTTCAAGTCAGCAAAAGGAAGAACTTTCTGACCCTGAGCACTGTCTGGGTCTCCAAGCTGTAGCCAGCTTCGACCTCTAGACTTGAGCAAGCAGAGACGAGGTGGCCCCCATCAGGGGCACCGTGACATGACTTCTTAATAAGGTGGGAAGGAGAAATCTTCAACCCCTCAGCCCACCCAGTGCCCAGACTCTGACTCTGTGGGATATAAATGTCACCATGGACCACAGTTAATTAAACACAGAGGCCCAGGTGGCAAGCTGCATGTGCCCAGCCCCAGGGAAGTGCTTTCCTAGACGGCATCTCATTCTGCCCTCCACAATGCCCAGAGGTGAGAACCAACCGTTTCCTCAACTCCCAGAGGAGGAGACTGAGGCTCAGAATGGTGACCTGCCTTGTCTGTAGTTCCACAGCCATAAGCAGCAGAGCTGGGACTCAAATTCAGGTTCCTGGCTCTAAGACCAGTGCTCATTTCTCTATGATGCAACTGCCTTCCCAACCAATGCCACACAACACAGACACCGGCAACGTCACAATCCTGTCTGCAGGAGCATGCCACCCACCCTGGCCACCCGCTGCGGAGAGTGCTTTGAAGATGGGGTGGGGGAACTGTGCTGCGTGAGCACAGTCCAGGGGTCTGGAAGGAGCCCGATTGGATCTGACACTCTGATTGGGAGCATAGGGTGTTGGGAGGGCACCACAGTTGGGACTCTGTGCTCATCTTTAGGGGTCAGCAAGTGACCCACAACACAGTCACCAAACATGGCCCAGGGAGGAGGCCAGGTACAATCCTCTCCTGTCTCTCCAGAGTAGGATAGGCCAGAGGCAGCACTAAGGGGTGACTCGGGGGTACTTGAGAGCCCCATAATCTCCATCAATCCCTTCAAAGCTTCCCACCCCAATTAGCATAATCCAAGCTCATGAGAGCTGACCGTGTGCACCTTTTCTCAACTCTGCTTTCAGACTTCACATGGGTAGCGTGAAACTGGCCATGGTGAGAGTATTCAACGCTGAGGAAACTGGCTCCCACTACACATCAGCCTCCCCTCCCCGCAGGCAGCTGTTAAACATGGACCAGCACACCACTGCATGTAAGAACAATGCTTCCTATGCAACAAAGCTTTAAGAAAAGTCCCCCAGCCCCCGCTCCAGTGATCGTCCTTAAGTACCTTCTATTAAGAAATCTGGACCCATTGGTACATGTTATTTGCCCTCACAGAACCCTGTCTTTTTGTTCAAGGTTCATACGTGTATGTTTTATAAAAAAAGATGTTTATGTTTACAATAAAGTACACATTTTAACTACATACATATAAATATTTTTATAATTTTTTAAACTTCAGGTCTGTCTCTTCACTCGACTGCGGGGTCCATGCAGGCAGACACTGAGCCTGTCTGGCTCACTGCATGTTCCCAGCGCTCAGCTTTTAGGTGTTCAATAAATACTGTTGAATGAATTAATTAATTACTGTCCAACTCCTGTTCTGCCACTGTCACCATCCATTGAATGTCTGTGCTATAGACTGAATGTTTGTGTCCCCCCTAAATGCACGTGTAGACATCCTAGCCCCCAGTGGGCTGATATTAGGAGGTGGGCATTTGGCAGGTGATTAGATGATGAGGGTGGAGCCCTCACGAATGGGATTAGTGCCCTTATAACAGAGACCTTGGAGAGCTCCCTCATCTCTTCCACCACATGCGGTTACGATGGGAAGACAGCCATCTGTGAACCAGGAAGTGGGCCTCACCAGACATCGAATCTGCTGGCACCTTGATCTTGGACTTCCCAGCCTCTAGAACTGTGAGCAATAAGCTTTTGTTGTTTAGAAGCCATGTGGTCTACGGTAGCTTGCGACAGCATCCTGATTCGATTAAGAGAGCCTGGTACCGTAGAACCGGAAGGCCTTGGTTTACACTTGGACTCTGCACCTTTGTCTTTTGACCTTGAACAGTTTGCTGAACCCCTCAGAGCTTCTGCCTCCCCTGCCACCCACCTGTCCTGCCTGCCACAGGTCCGTGGTCAGGAGTAGGTGAGAGCATGCAGGTGAAGCACCTCGGTTAGTGTGTGGCACCAGGCAGGGGCTCAAGCGGGGACTGAACAGGACCGCCCCCATGTCCCTCCCACCTCTCCCTGGCACTGAACCCGGCCTGGCAGGCTGGTCTCCTCCATTTCCTCTGCCCCGACTGTGCCCTCTCCATTCCCCCTTCTGGAATATCCTCCTCCACCTCTTCACCCGTCCAACTCCCCATGTCCTTCAGGATCCCACCTTCTCCTCAGCGACGACTTCCTTGACAACTTCAGTCCTCACTCATCTCTTCCTTCTGAAAGTCCCGATATTTCTGAGGTTGCCGTACGAGCCCTGCTTGATGATACCGCGCGGATCTGATGCGCAGTCTGGGAGCCCTGAAGGCAGGGACCAGTCTCCTAGTTCCTGAGTGTCTCTTGTAGTGCCGAGCCCAGGGCCGGGCACAGAGCAGGCAGTTCCTGACCCTGTGGACAGAAGCAGACAGGCACTGGGGTCTCCCAAGGGCCTTTTGTATGGGCCAGGGCAGGGACATGCGCTCAGAGGCTGGGGGACACAGACAATAAGCTGCCGTTATAATGCCAGGTGGCAAGGCTGTGACAAGGCATGCACTTACAACAGAGGATGAGTGTGGGAACACAGAGGAAGTTGATAACCAAGTCCGTATTGGGGAGGGGGGTTAGGATATGGATGGGAGGATAAAGAGGAAGAAAGGAAGGAGGAAATTCTCCATCCTCCCCAAGAAAAGAAGTTAGATACAGAGAAAAGGGTGTTTTCTCACCTTTGCCCAGTTGCAGTCTCAAAAGGGACAAGTGGCCTTGTTCCCAGTTGATGGGTGAGTGAAACTCACCTGATGTAGCCCCTGCCCAGGCCGAGCCAAGGCTGGTGGCAGATTCCTTGGGCCCTGTCCAGGGCTCCTATTGTCTTTCCCTGTCCCCACTGGAAGATGTCACAAGAAGATGCCCCACAGGACCTGACCTGTGGTCAGGGTCAGCACTGGATGGGGCGGGCCCTAGCCAGAGGCAATGTGCCAGGGGCTCTGCTGAAGTGGCCCCCCTACCCCTGGCATTCCCAGCCCTCTTGAAGTGACTGGCTTGAAGGCCCCCGGGAGCCTGGACAGCCTGACAGATTGGATGCTGACAAGGGGCAGCTCCCACTTAGCCCTGTCGTGTCCCATGGGACCAAGGAGCCAGGCTGGGGACCAGATCCTGCAGTGGGGTTGCCGGGGGGTGGGCAGTGGTCTCTGTAAAGGGAGATGCCTGTGGTGTAACGGGAAGCTCTCAGGCCTCAGAGCCCAGAATCCTGGGTTCAAACCCTTGCTCTTCCATTTGCTAGCCGTGTGACCCTGGGAAAGTCCCTTTCCCTCGTTAAGGTCAAGGTCTTCATCAATAACGGGCTGTGCAACTACCCACCTCCCCACGGAGCTGGGAGGGTCCATGAGATCCTCTCTGTGGAGGCACCTGGCTCAGTGCGCGTGCTCCGCCCAGACTCGGCACACGCTGCTCACTCAGCCCCGCGTGCAGCCCTGCTCGCCGCCGGGGGCCCAGCTCCCTGTTCTTCCATCTCCACTGACTTTCCCAAGTGAACTCGCTGGGGTCGAGCCCTGAAGGCCCATCAGCGCGGGAGAGACGCTGTGAGTCTGTGACGGCTGGATGCAATGTTGCCTCCAGGCAGGGGACACTCATTTGCCTCTGGCAGGCCCTGCTGGCGGGCAGCATCCAGAGAGCTTTGTGCATATGTCTGCCTAAGAAGCGGCGTGGGCCTGCCAGCTGGCACCAGCAAGGCCGCCCTGGACTGCCTTCCCCGTGCCCGTCCGGCTCCCTGGCCCGCAGCACCTGGACCTAGAAGATCAGATAGAGCCCTGAGGGAAAGGCGTGGGTGTGAGGGAGGCAAGGGGCCTCAGAGGACTCAGAGATCACCCTGCCTCCGTGCCCCAGAAGGGCAGCTAGCTTAAGACAGCCAAGAACAGAACCCAGAGGTCCCATCCTTCTCCTACCTTCACCAGGGCTCCTTCTGGAAGGTTCAGGATGTATACAGCTGGCACAGAATGTATGTTTCTTCTGTCCCCATCCCAGGATTTCGGCCGCAAGTCAGACCAGGAAATTTTAATGCCAAGTACAGAAAATCTACAAGCTGGAGATCTGGCCAAGCCCCTCACCTTGGAAACAAGGGGGATGAAAGGCAAAGAGGCTGAGTGGCTCGCCCAGGGGTGGGGAGCCGGCAGAGCTGTGGCAGAGCTGGTGGCAGAGCTGTGACAGAGCTGGTGGCAGTCAGGGCCGCTGCCTGTTTCCCCGGGGCCACCAGCCTCAGCGACACTGCCCAGCCTGACCGTCAGTCAGGCAACAAATGAATTCCCCTTCTTAAGCTATCCAGGCCCTCAGTGGGTTGGACAAGGCCCATGTTGGGGACGACCATCTGCTTTATTCGGCCCCAAAATTCAAATGCTGAGCTCTTCTAGAAACACCCTCACCAGCCTGGCCTGGCCTGACGGGGCGGGGGGCAGCCCTCACTCGGGCCATGCGTGCTACAGGCATGAGCTGAGGCAGACACTGACACTCTGTCCCACCGGAAGTGAGAGGTACTCAGGGGCCACTCAGCACCCACTAGAGGTGAGGGGACAGGGGGCAGAGATCTTTGTTTTGTTTACCTCTGTGGCCCGAGCACCCAGAACAGTGTCGACCCAGCAGGCATTCACGAACATTTGACAAGTGAATGAAGGAATGTGTGTTATCTAAGACCCCTGCAGGACACAGATGGCAGGCTCAGATGAGAATTGGAGGAAAATTTAATAAAGGGACTGTTGACAAAGGTATGGGCAGGTGTGATGATTAACAAACATGTCAATGTGACCATATCACGGGTGCCCGGATAGCTGGTTAAGCATGATTTCTGGGTGTGTCTATGAGCATGTTTCTAAAAGAGATCAGCATTTGAATTGGTGGATTGAATAAAGCAGACGGTCCTCCCCAACGTGGGCCTTGGTCCTCCCCAACGTGGGTCTTAGTCCTCCCCAACGTGGGCCTTAGTCCTCCCCAACAGGGGCCTTAGTCCTCCTCAACGTGGGCCTTAGTCCTCCCCAACGTGGGTGGGCTGCGTCCAACCCACTGAGGGCCTGGGCAGCGTGAGTGCGGGGAGGAAGGTTGAGTTCATTTGTCACCTGACTGCTTGAGCTGGGACAGCGATCTCCTGCCCTGGGCACTCCTGGTTCTCAGGCCTTCTTCACGCTTGGACTGGCATGTACAGCACCAGCCCTCTAGCTCTCAGGCCTTCAGACTACACCAGGCCTCCTCGGGTGTCCAGCTTGCAGACAGCAGGTGGTGGGACTCCATAGCTTCCATAATTGAGTGAGCCAGTAACTACCTATCCATCCACCCATCTACCTATCTGTCCCTCTGCCTGTCTGTCTCCTGTTGGTTCTGCTTTTCTTAGAACCCTCCTACAGCAGGGTGTGGGGAAACCATGAGATACGGTACAGTACTCCAGCACCAGTACAGTCGGGGGGCTGTGAGCATCTTTAGGGGGACAAAAGGAGGGAGTCATTACCGGAACCCGCAAGGAGACACTGGTGTGGCCAGGGACCCTGAGAGGAGTGACTTCAGTGGGGGAGCACAGCCAGCCTGAGGCAGCCCCATGGACAGGGGCCCGGAAACCAGCGCCCCTTCCCCACGCTCTGTCACCTGCCACCCTCTGCCGGGGCTCCCTGGGCTGCACTCACCGGGAGGCCTCCTGGGGCAGGGGTCCCGGTGGAGGAAGGCGCGGGGCGACGCGGAGATACCCGGTGCCGAACGAAAGGCTCCTCTTCCCAGACAGCCACAGTCCCGCTCCTCCTGGGCACCTGAGAAGTCTGTTTCCTTCCCAAGTAGCTTCTGCTGTGACCCCAGTGGACGATTACTCCTGGGAACGGAGCAGAGGGGGCCTCTCAGCTGTTTCCTCTTCCTGGCCAGGAAGGCCGCCCGGTGTTTCCCAGACCAGCCCTGGTACCTGCAAGGCCTGGCTCCTCCTGCTTCTAGAACTCACCTACCCTTCAGTCAGGGCTTCTCAGCATTGGCACTGCAGACATTTCAGACCAGATGACTCTTGGTTGTGGGGCCGTCCTGCGCATTGCAGGGTGCTCAGCAGCATCCCTGGCCCCGACCCACCAAATGCCAGTAGCGTTGCCAGATCCCCCTGCAAACTGTGATAACCAAAACTGTCTCCAGATATTGTCAAATGCCCCCAAGGAGGCCAGATTGGCCCCAGTTGAGAACCATCGCCTTCAACTGACTAATCCTAGGGCACACACCTGGGCCCAGCCCTGCTTTTTATACTGAAAGTGAAAACGCCCTGTTTCCTTGCTTCCTGGGCACTCATCAGAGCTCTCGATTTTAAACCCAGTCAGTTACACAATTAGCACATGCAAACACAGCCATTTGCAGGCAGCAGCAGGCAGTAATTTTTAGAAAAGAGATACACAAGAATATATACATATACAATGGGAAGCTGTTTAAATACAGATAGGATGTATTTATTTATTCCCTACCTTGCTCCAAAATGGATTTAAGGCAGCTTAAAGTACATTAAAACAAGTGAGGGGAAATGAGACAAAAGGAAAATAGCAGCAGGAATTTTAGATGGGGGATTGTGCACCAAATGTATGAAATGAAGTATTACGTGCTTGCTAAAGATGGGCGATAAATTTAGCTCTAGGCTCCTTAGCATCCCACTTAAAAAGGGAAGCAGGACCAGTTATAGCGCTGGCGGGAGCTTCTCATTACGAAGACCCTCAGGGTTCAGCTGCTCTGACATCTGCTTTCCCACGGCGACTTATCTCTGGGCTTGTGGCATCTGCTCCAGGCAGTGTGTGGCCGGAATTAACAGACTTGCTGCGGCAGGTGGTCGAGCAGGTCAGGCCCCAACGGGAACCTCTCGTGGGAAGGGCTGGCTGAGCTACCCGGGCCATGCTCAGAATTCTTTTAGGAGCTGGCGGGATGAGCAGATAGTACTATCTTCCCAGTGGCTTCCAGGAGTGGAATAGAACACTGTACTTGATTTTTTTCTCCTTCCTTCTAGGTATTATTTTGTCTCTTTAGCACACAGTTTTTCTCACTTTGGGACTGAGGATGCGATACCCAATTTACAGGTAAAAACAATAACTGATGTTTATTGAGCACTTACTATGGCCCAGGTCCTCTGTCAAGTGCTTTCTGCACATTGTCTCACTTAATCTTCACAATAACCCAAAGAAGCAGGTACAGATTAGAAAATTGAGGTTTACAGACTAGGAAACTGAGGCTTATAGAATGGTAAGCAACTATTCCAAGCGACCATCCCAAGGTCCCATAGCTAGTAAATAATGAAGCAAAAACGGAGCAGGGATTAAAATCAAGCGTTGCCTTGCTCTGGAGCCCATGATCGGACTGCTTGGCTGTCCTGCCTCTAGTGCGCCAGGGGAGGTCAGGGAAAAAACAGGCCAAGATGGACAGAATCCCAACGTGAAGTCCCAGGCGGTGTTTCGTCCACCCCAGGGAATCCCTGCCTCTGTGCTCAGGGGAAAGGAAAAGCTTGTTTTACGCAATGAGGGCTGATCCTGTCTTAATTTAAAAAATAGATATTTTGTTCATTATGGATTTTTTGCATTGATTTTGATTTTAAAAAATATCACATTAAGATATTATTCATCTTGATTACTGAGATTTTTGGTATCCCCTTAAATTTTGCACACCCAAGGCGAGCACCTCACTCCCCTCTTCCTACTCCCGGCCCTCTGAGGAGGAACAAAGACGGACCACGGAGCTCCCGAGAGCCTGGCACTCACCATCGCCCACGATCTGTTCCTGGCACGCCTGGCACTGCCCGAGCGAGCTGGGGTGCGTCACTCGGCCACGGCTTCCCTACCGTGTGATCTCTTCTCCCTGACGTTCAGGGCTGATAGGAGAACCAAGGAGAGAGCAGGCTGGGGCAGCCAACCCTAAGGGCCCGTTTCTTCTAATAATCGAACCAAATACTCCCAGACTGAGTCTTCGCCCTGCCACGCCAGCGAGCATTATCGTCCTGTTTTACAGGTGGGGGAAACTGAGATTCAGGGTCAAGGTGCCGGCACCTAAGGTTGCACAACCAGCGTGGGCTTCTTGGTCCAGGGCTCTCCCCGCCTACCCCACTCTGCTCTCAGTCCTGGGCTCCTCCGGTCCTGCTGGAGGGCATGGGCGGGTGGCTCTTGTCCTCACCGTGGGACAGCCTCCCCTCGCCAGGAGTCTGAAAGCTGCCTCCTTCTATTACCTCCGCAGGCTGTGAAATCCGATCCAATCTAGGCTGTAGGGAAAGCAAATGGACTCTTTGGAGAAAACACAGGGTGTTGTCCGAGTTAATAAGATGACAGTTTAAGGTTTCTCACCCCCTCCCCTCAGCCTCTGTCTTAAACAAGCTAGCAAGTGTTACGGTTTGCCTCTAAGTAATTTAGGGAAGGCATTTGAAATTCCTATCTGCCCTGCTCCCCAACCAGCCACTCTTCTTGTCACCAGCTAACAGCATTTAAAATATTTACAGCCCTTTCTTTGCCCTAGGGGTATATCAGAATAAATCATTGTTACCTCCAATAAATCAAAAATTAATCTCCAGAAAGCTCGATGCCTGTTCTATCCCTCAAATAACAAATAGCAGAATCTATCCAAGCGACTTGGCATCAGCTGCATCTGTGCTGCCCCGACGTCCCCAGGGGGAAGGTGAGCGGCGCCCAGGCAGAGAGCGAGGGCTCCACACTGCCCCCTCGTGGACGCAGCCAGCGCCGCCCTCAGCTGACACCCACCCCGCGCTGTGCAGCCCTAATTATCCTATTAAATCCGCCCAGACCCCACAGCCGGTCCCTTCTCATCCTAAGAAGGGCTTTTTCATCCTCCTTTGCCATTTTTTTTCTTATTACTTTCTTTTCCTCCATTTAGCTGTCCCTCCTCTCATCTTCTCAGTCTCTCTCTGCTCCCTCTTGTCCAACTCTTTCCTTAAACTCTATTGATCCTTTTCTCTTCCTTTCCCTCTCCCCTTCCTTCAAAAGCTCCCTCCCTCCACTTCCTTCCACCTCTCTCTCTTGCCTCGGAATTCAGGATGGAAGAGCTAGAAATCTAACTTGTACA
The DNA here is from genome assembly GCF_020740605.2 of Lemur catta. Lineage (NCBI taxonomy): Eukaryota > Metazoa > Chordata > Mammalia > Primates > Lemuridae > Lemur > Lemur catta. The sequence continues at coordinate 5,745,178 of NC_059150.1, read as the reverse complement.
CGATGTGCCAAGTACCACGCCAGGCAATTTGTATATCTCAGTCCCCAGACAGTCCCATAATGTTCTCCCCATTTCACAGACAGGGACAGTGAGGCTCAGAGAGGCTAAGTTACTGCTAAGTTACATACACTGATAAGCAGTAGACTCAGAGCCCACACTCTTAACCGCTATACTGCCGCAGATGGTCTTAAAAGGCAGGTTAAGGGGTTTGAAAGTTATGTTGAGTGCAATTTAGATCCACTGAAACTTTTTTTTTTTTTTGGAGGCAGAGTCGCACTTTGTCACTCAGGCTAGAGTGCAGTGGCATCGTCATAGCTCACAGCGACCTCACACTCCTGGGCTCGAGTGATCCTCCTGCCTCAGCCTCCCGAGTAGCTGGGACTACAGGTGTGCACCACCACGCCCAACTAATTTTTCTACTTTTTGTACAGACAAGGGGTCTCGATCTTGCTCAGGCTGGTCGTGAACTCCTGAGCTCGAACAGTCCTCCAGCCTCGGCCTCCAACAGTGCTAGGATTACAGGCGTGAGCCACCGAGTCTGGCCCCCACTGAAACTTTTTAATCAAGAAAGTGGCATTATAAAAATTTTACAATCCGTGTTTAGAAATATTTGTCTGTGAGAAAACAGGCTGAAAGTGTTCCCATTTGTTAATTCTGAGTGGTAGGTAGATAGATGATTATGGTATTATTTATTTCCACTGTCCTTTTCTGTGTATAAGAAATATTTTATATATTTTTTTTAAGTTAGAGAAACATACATTCTTGGGGATTGTGGGAAATGGAGGGTCTTGAGGGTGTGGAGAAGAGTTTGGGGACTGTCACAGAAACTCACACTAGAGACACGGTGGCCTGAGGAGAGGCTGGAGTGGTGGGGATGGAGGGGACTAAAATGCTTTCCAAAGACACTGAAGGAGCGTGATGACAGACCTCGTGCTCACTGGAGGAGAGGGATGAGGAATGAGGATAGCACCAGGGTTTCCTTTGGGCTGGACAAATTGAACGGATGGTGGTGAGATAGGGTCACTGGAAGGAGGAGGGAGGCACTGGAATTCAGTTGTGATGCCTCCCAGGCGGTTGTCCGTCTGGGTTTGGAGCTGGGCTGGAGGGTAGACTCTGGAGATGTCGGAGGAACAAGACCCCTTCAGAAGGGAGTGTGGTGTCAGAAGAGAAGAGACCTAATCAGGAACTGGTGCTCTCCTGGAAGCCAACGCAGGGGGAAACTGCCAGAAGGCAGTGAAGGAGCAGGAAGTGGGTGCAGCGTCTGGAACCCGCAGTGCCTCCTTTCTAACCCCTGACTCTCCTTCTAGTCCCCAAACTTCTGTTAACTTCATGCATATCCTCAGCCTCCCTGAACTGTGTGAAGGGACATATAAAATGACACTAGATCAAAACCTTCCTCCCCCACCCACCAACAGCAACAGGGCGTCATGAGGTGGAGGGAGGTTCTGGGTGCAGGAGCTGGAGGGAGAATCCAGCCTCAGCACACACTGGGAGCTTCCACCACTGTGCGCTGCTCCGTCTCTTTGCGTGCCTGGGATCTTGATGCGTGTGGAACTCAACTGTTCTCGTGCTTTTCCTCTGCTTTTTACTACCCTTAAATCTACTGCTTGACTAGACTTTCTACATGCCTCCCGGTAATGAGGTCTTTCCCTAACTTGTTATTATTTCTGTAACTACCTGAATTTAGAGAATTTGTATTTGTCATGACTATAAAATAACACATGTTCATGGTAGTAAATTTAGGCAGAAAAGTGCAAAGAAAATGAAACCCACCTGTAATTCTACCACCCGCAGATAACCACGATTATTAACATTTTGGTGTATTTCATTCCATATTCTTTTCTATACATATATGTACATTTTCTACAGTTTTCAGAAACGCACCATACTCAGAATGTATTACATAGGGTAGGTTATGCCACCACAACACAAATGACTCGAAACTTCCCATGTTTAGCACGTTAGAAGTTTATCTGTTGCTCATGTGACAATCTTGGCCAATTGTTCGGGTTTACAGTGCAGCTCTGCTCCACAAAGCCATTCAGGGTCCTGAGCTCTTTGCATTTTACAGCTCCGCCATCTCCTTAGGGCCTCCTTATGGCCTCTATCCAGTTGTCAAAAAGGGAAAGAGAGCATGAAGGAGACACACTTACTCCCTTAAAAAGCCCTGGGTCTATGCCCCCATGTAACAGCAAGGGAGGCTGGGAATGTAGTCCAGCCGTGTCCGAGACAGTGGATTTTGGTGGCTCACTAGGCACTTCCGCAATCCAGAGACAGTGCTGTTCTTACGTCCGGTGCCGCTGCCCACAAGTTGCCTAAGCTCCACCCAGCTGAACTGTTCTCTGCAAATGCCTGGCGCTCTCACCCTTCACTTAGTTTACACGTGTACTCAGGCACCATTGCAGATGGGGGCCCCAGTGGCTGGAGCTCTAACAGCTGCAATCCCCGTAGACTGACTCGGGGGCTACTTACTTCTCCACACTCTTGTACACCACACTGTGGTAACAGATGACTCACCTGTCTCATCAACTAGACCTCAAGCTTCTGTGTCTCTCATCTTCTGACACACAATCTGAAGTCAATCGTTGTTGTTGAGTTCTACTGCATAACAGGTACTCAATACGTATGTGCTACGCAAGAAGGGGAATGTCTAGGAGCAAAAAGAGTGATTGGCACTGCCCAGCGCTGCAGGGAAGCCAGGGAAGACAAGGCCTGAGGAATCCACTGGATGGCACGGGTGGGGAGACAGTGGTGCGGTGGTGAGGCCGACTCAGAAGGGAGGGCAGGGAAAGGTCCTTCTCATCAGGCACGTCTCCATGGTAACTCCTGAATCATTTTCAAAGGTACTGTGTTGATGCGATGGTTATGTAGACAGTAACGAAGAGATAGGAGAGGAAACCAAGAGAAGGCAAGACTCTGAAACGCAAAGAGAAAGAAAGTATCAGAGGACTTCTGCAGTCTCCGCCACCCAACTGCACACAAAGATTGCATATGCATATTCACAGCAGTTTTATTCATAGTAGCCCCAAACTGAAAACAACTCAAATGTCCATCAACAGGTAAGTGGGTAAATAAATTGTAGTATATTGATCCAGCAATCCCACTACTGGGTATATAGCCAAAGGAAAAGAAATCAGTATATTGAAGAGATATCTGCACTCTCATGTTCATCGCAGCACTATGCACAATAGCCAAGATATGGAATCAGCCTAAGTGGCCATCAGCAGATGAATGAATAAAGAAAACGTGGTACATACACGCAATGGAATACTATTTAGTCATAACATTGAACGAAGTTCTGTCATTAGCAGCAACATGGAAGAGCTTGGAGGACGTTAAGTGAAATAAGCCAGGCCCAGAAAGATAAATACTGCATGCTCTCACTCATACGTGGAAGCTAAAAAAGCTGATCTCATAGAAGTAGAGAGTAGAACAGTGGTTACCAGAGGTGGGGAAAAGTACACAACATGATGAATCTCAAAAACATTACACCGAGTGAAAGAAGTCAAACATAAAAGAGTATATACTGTATGATTCCATTTATATGAAATTCTGTCACAGCCCAAACTAATCTATGATAACGGGAGGCAGATCTCGTCACACCCCAGTGTGGTTACCAGGCAGTGGGGCCAGATTTGAGGGGGAATTGATTGCATGGGGCAGTTTTTGGGGTGATGGAACTGTGCTATATCTCGACCGTGGTGCTAGCGGTTACGCAGGTGGAAAGCGGTTGTATTTTACTGTTTGTAAATTATATTTCAAAAAGCTGGTGAAACAATTGTTTTAAAATATCTGAGAAAGTGAATAACTGGAGACAAGTCCTACGTGTAAGGAGGGATCAGAACTGTAAACAGAAGGGCTACTCTGGAACAAAACAAGGTAAACTTTTTTCTCTGTGCTGTACCTGGAAGGAAGGAAGTGAGAGCGCAGGAGAGTGTAGATCATTTGGGGACTTTGTGTTTCTGCGTGGAGGGGCATGGGGTGGGTAGTGGGGTGGAGCAGGACGTCTCTCGGGGCAGCAGGGAAACGTAAGTTCAGCAGCCCAATAGCTCTGTCTTCCATGAGGAAGATGGTGATGGCCCCTGCATTTTATAGGTGTAGGTGTGGATCTGGTAGATTTCAGAGGCTACTCAAGGGCACTGAGAGATGAACGCGGGAGCTCAGGCCATCAGTCCGGGTTTACACTATTAGCCCACAATTTATTTGCATAAAGCCATTTTGCAGTTGCAGGGGAAACATCAGGTCCTATAAACCATCCGGGAATCTGAGAGATCTCAGGAAGCCTCTGACCAGACATTATTATGCAGCTGGAACTGCAGATTTCTGTTGTTGTTTTTCTTGCCTTGGGTTTTAGGGGAGAAGAGACAGCCCAGCGAAGTCTTACACATGTTATTTGGAAGTATTGTGACAGCCAAGAAATTGGGCTGGTGTCAAAAGAAACCACAGTGGCTGCTTCCTTTTTATTATTTTCTAAAAAGCAATTTTGATCTTTCAAGCCTTGTGAGAAAAAAGTTTACTAAATATACCTCTGTGGGGGAGTGTGTTGATTCAGGCATTTATCTTGTCTCTGATCCCAGGGGATGCATTCCTCTGCTCTGGGGCCTCTCACCCTCTGCTGTCACACAGATTTCTTTCATCTTGTGCCCCACCGCCCCAGGCTTCTAAAATCTGGGGGATGAAGGGCAAAGGTTGGAGCACTTTCTGCAGAAGGTAGAGCCAGCTCCTCACCTTGTCACACTTGCCTTGTGATGACAAAAGGCAAAAAACTGTCTGAAGAAGAAAAAGTGAATTTCTGGCTATGTGACAAAAATTCCAGGGATGGGCCAGGCTGTGGCTGTGGCTGGATTAGGACTCAAACCTGTCATAAGGACATGATTTGGGTCATCTCTGTTTGCCTTTGTCCTGTGTTGGCTTCTGTCTTGGCTCCATTTGTAGAAACCTGGCAGCAAAAGCTGCACCCCAAATTCTTCTCAGGGTCTTTGCTGGTGGAATTCTAGCAATTGACTTTTGTTGGCTCCTTTTGTCCTGACTCGGGCTGTGTGTCCATCTTTGAATCCATCATTGTCACTGAGGAAATGCAATATGCTGATTTGCGTAGGACCTCAACACAACACCCACGGCCTAGAGGAATGGGGGAGGCTCCCCCAAAGCAGTATGATAGAATAGTTATTTCATGGAAGGATGTGGAGAACGGGGAGCCCAAACAGCTGGTGTCCAACACTCAGCAGCACCAGGCAGGTTGTTCAAGGCTGAATATCCGGTCCAGGCTACTAAGAAGCAGCAAAGGTGAACGGATTTCCTAATTCCCACAGAGCTTGGTTCAGCACTGCAGGAGCAGGTGTGGTGCCAGCCTGCACTTGCAGAGAAAGCTAAAGAATTCCTTAGACCATCTTTCAAGGCTTCCATGCTTTGGCCCCAAACTTTGTGTCCACTTCTCCTCTCATCGAACCCTCTACTCTAGCCTAACTAATCTCATTTGGCACAATTTAGAAACTCAAGTTCAAATTGCCAGGGTCAAGCTGCGGCCCCACAATTTACTATTTGTATAATCTTGAGCAAACTGTTCTCCGAGCCTACTTCCTCATCTGTAAAATGGGGATAATAGTAGTACATGCCTCAATGATGTTAGGTTAAAAGGAATGAAGGACACTATTCGGGTTAAGTGCAACACCTGCAAGACAGGTGGTTCTCCTTTCACCTTCCTACCCAAAATGCAATCTCAGCCCTTCTCTACCCTGCTTGAGGCCCAGCATACTCACCCCTTTTTGTGGACTGTATTACCTGGGGTCCTTCATCCTCTTGCTTCCAGGTGGGCTTGGCAATGAGGTTGGAGTGGTCTCACCTGCCTCTTCCCTGCACTTGCGTCACGTTTCTGGCAGTGGCTGTGACCCTCCATGGACTGCACCTCCTGTCCTGCGTCCCCTCCTCCATGACTCCGCCTCTCACTTCTTCCTTTGGTGGCATTATTGCTTCCACTGTCAGCCCTTGGGGTAGTGACGGCTTCACAGAGTTGCTAAGCCCTTTGTTCCTTAACGTCCCATATTTGCCCCCTTAACCTCGCTCATACCTCTGTTCTATCTCCTCATTAAGATGTCTTTAGCTAAACCATCTGGTGTAGATGCTGTTTCCCGCTGAGACCCTGACGAATGCAATAGTTGGTAGCAGAAGTGCGCCTAGGAAACAACCTTCGGAAATGAGATTCTGGGACTAGATTTCTCACTTATTTAATAAAGGCATAAATGACCTTATTGCTGAGGGAAATGGGACACCGGTGTGGCATGAAGTAGCATTAAGATTATTCAGGTTATTACTGATAGTCATGTAGAATGGAGAGCCAGTGAAAGGCATGGTTTTAAGTGACCGAGTGATTGCCGCACTTGATCGTTATGGTAACAGTGGTGATTATAATAATTGCAGGGTGGGCTGGCTACTTCTGACTGTGTTGGAGAGTTTATGAGAGAGAGGGAAGGAGGAAGAAAGAGAGAGGGAGAGAGAGAGAGAGGAGCTTTGAGCCTTGAACTTCCAACTCAAGACATTGGTACAACTCCAGAAAGTTTCTACGGAGACATTACAAGAATCCTTTATCTCATGAAGCCTCAGAGAAGACAAAGCACTGGGTCAGGCCTAAAATACAATCATGTGGGTTGAAGCTTTGCAATCCCTGTTAAGTGTACAACCTTATCGAGTCACTGTGCTAAGGGTAGGGCACTGGTTGGGAAGGAGTTGGACCATGAGATTGTGATGAGGACATGGAATGACACAAATGAAACTGAGATCATTGAACCCCTGGGCGCCTGAATCTCCCTTGCTCGAGAAAGCAGTCCCTTGCATAAAGTCTTTTCTGTGATTCCACGTAGGGCAGTCGCCTTGCAACAGGCTAGCCACTGTCCTCAAGACCCAACCCCACCTTGTCTCATTGCCTCCAGGCTCACAATGAGAGTCACATCTTATCATAGGCCAGGGGGAAAACATGAAAGCTCTACAGCAGGAGATGGTTATCCTCCAAAGGAATTGCAATATCTTTCCACTTGTATTGGTGGAAACCCAGGGAACATGCATGGGAATAGATCCCAAGAATATTAAGCTAGGGAGGATGAAATATATTTGGATTGGGTCAAATTTATCAATACGGGTGAATTCATCTGAGATTCAAGATGTAATATAGTAGCTTAAGCAGCTGGGAGTGGCCCTAAGAGTGTGCCTACTTCAGTAATTAAATCTTTGATTTAACAGTGCCCTACATCTAATGAGGCTGAGTATGCCAGAACTTCTCTAGAATGTTGTAGAAAGAATCTGAATTTACTATGATGGGAAATTGAAATGTATCTATAGTGTGTTACCTGCTTAACCCTCCCCTAAGACCTGGAGAACATTCCACTCACAAAAGCATTTAAAAATTCAACAGTAAGAAGAACACCAGCATCCTGGAAAAGTTTCATGGTGGCTGTCCCTACAGACCAGAGATGACAGTGAGAGATGTTGTCATTGAATTGGGACCTGTAATTCCAATGGCAATAATGGAATCCACAGTGACAGTCAGAGACAGTGATTGACTCTCAGAGACAATCACTCAAAGGCCGGCCCAATTAGTGCAATGAGTCAGGAGGACAGAATGGTGATGGGAGTGCTCTGTCCCGCACGGATACTAACGTATTCCGATACTTTGACTAAAGAATACCTAGTGACTCCTGAACCTTTGACCAAATGACACCAAGTGATTATGTGACCTGAACTGTTCATTACGAATCGGGTGTTAGCTCATTCACTAAATCATAAAGTTAGCTGTGTGCAGGAGCATTCTATGATTAAACAGAGACCTTCTATGTGAATCCAGGCCCGAGCAGGTCTGGAAGGCAAATGCGCTGAGACTCCCGCTGCATCTACTTCCGCTGTTCCATCATCTCTTCCCCAACCCACATGAACAGCCTCGTGGGAAATTCCCTCTGAGCAGTTAACAGAAGAAGGAAAAATTGTAGGCCTGGTGTCTGGCTAAGTCTATTTGTATCCTGGCACCAGCCAGAAGTGGATGGCTGATGCGTTATAACCCCACTCAGGGATGGCCCTGGAAGACAGTGATAAAGAAAAACTTCCCAGTGGGCAGAAACTTGGAAAAAATATCTGATTTGCTCGGAAGGAAAGACGGGTTGAAGTACAAATCTATACAGTCTCGTGGGCAGTGGTGACAGGTTAGTTTGACTGATCGGGGACTTGGAAAGACCAAGAGCAGAAGACTGATGTGGCGAAGAGAGCTGGGGAGGAAGTATGCAGAAAAAACTCCTGGAATGAGTGAAGACTGCGAAGATATTTATGACCCCAGGAAATGTTAAGCAAAAAGTACGCACTGCAGGGGAAGCTTCCAAAAATAAGGATGACCCTCCTTGTGGCTGTTGTTGACGTCTTTCCCCAGACACCCTGCCGCTTGCTCCACGGGCCCATGTATAAAGTGGCTGTTGGGCAGAAATGGTCACTCATTGCCCCTCCCAGGGCTTTTCCGGCAATTGCCACTGCCAGGTGCACAACTCGCCAACGGCAGAGGAAAGCGCCGAGCTCCGTTCTCGTGCAGTCCCTGTGGGGATGAGTCTGTAGCCTAATTTTATTGAATTCCTTCCACCTCGGAGGGCTGGGACTTTGTCTTCATGGGAATAGATGCATATTCTGTATACAGATTTACCTTCTTTGCTGGAAACTTCTTCTGCCAACGCTATCACCAGGGGACCTACAGAATCTCATCATTACGGCATCTTACACAATATCCCCTCTGACAAAGGCGCTCATTTCAATACAAAAATAGAACAGTAATAGGTTCCTGCCCACAGAATTCAGATCTTTCCGTGTCCCCTATTATCTGGAAGCAGCTGGTCTGACAGAAGAGTGGAATGGCCAGTAGAGGCTCACTTGTGACCCAAGCTGGGTGACAACACCCTAGGAGACCGGGGTGCTGTCCTATAGGATACCATATATACTTTAAACCTGTGACCAAATGATGGTGCCGTTTCCCTCCCTTGGGAGTGATACCTAATAGAGTTGTAGAACTTCTTCCTGATGGGCACATTCTCCTGGCCTTGGCAGGTTTGGAGGTCCCAGTTCCCAAGGGAGGAGTGCACCCACAAGGAAACACACACAGCCATGGGTCCATTAAGCTGGTAGTTGACACTCCCCCCTGGCCATCTGGGGCTCTTGTTGTCACTGAACCAATAGGCTTCAGTAAGGGGCTTCCGTATCTGGCTAGGTGGTTGGTTCCAGTTGCCAAGGCTGCTGTTGTAGCCCAGGATTACTGGCTGCTTCAGGGCTCCGTGGGGGATGGCTCTAGAGTCCTGTCTCCCATGACCTTGCCAAGGGTGGAGGGGAAGCTGCAGCTGGCACAGGGAGGCACAGGCTGGAGGGCCCTGGCCGGGCGCCATTCTTCCTCCTTCTCCAGCCCTGGTGCGTGAGGAGACAAGGCTTGCGGAGTTCAATCCGATTCAGCAAACGTTTATTGGAAAGCTTTTGGAGGTAACAACGCAGTGCAGCTAACCAGGATGTTCATGGAATGAATTGTTCTGGTAAATTGAGCTTTCTAAGTAACTAAGTTTTATTCCGAAAACTCCCGTCAAACATCTCTCTGAAATGTCTGACTCTGCTTTCTTCCCACTGTAAGTACAGCCCAGTGGGCATGGTTGATGCTTTCCTTGATGAACAGGGATCTTAAGTGCCCTCAGGGTGATTGTTTCCAGAAGACCAAGTCTCAAGGTGACAATGCAGGTAAAGAAAGGGAAGGCGGGGGACTGAATGAACCGCACAGGACAGAAGTTACTTTATCAAAAGATAAATTCCCAATATCAGCTCGATTCAAAATCATTTGCCTTCTGAAAGAGGAGTCCTGAAGGAGTTCTGGTTAGTGGAGAGCCTCTGGGAGCTGAGGATTTATTGTTGTAATGATAACGGCTGTTCACCTGTGATGCTCACGTTTCCATGGCGCCATATGCTTTCATGCCTCTTTCCTACTTATGCTCTCATTTGGGTCTCACATCAGCCCTTTGAGGTGGCAAAGGCTGTTTTGCTGTCCCCATGAAACGTCTGGAACCACCAGGTGCAGAGGGGTTGAGTAACTTTCCCCACATCTGGGTGGCGGCAGACCAGAGCACAAATCCCTTGAATTGCTGCTTTCTATTTATTTGGTTTCTATTCTAGGGTATTCTCTCAGGCCTAGAAAATGGGAAGAAGACAATTCATTTTCATGGATCTTAAGAGAGAGGGGAAAAAAGAGGAAGAAAAAAACTCAATATGGTGGTTATGTGGCAGGGGGAACACTGGGATGCAGAAAGAATGGATAAAAGTCACAGGATTTCCTCCAAATTCCTGTGTGTGAAATTAAAGGTGGCATGTCCCTGTCCCTGGTCCAGAACTCCGGGCAACACAGCACAGTGACCATTCTCCTCTCACGGTGGCAATCTCCTACCGTTACCTTGACATTGTTGGTCAGGTCTCTGACCAAAGGAACAAAGTCAGGAGACAAAGTCAGAAGATACTCCCATCCTGGGAGAAGGACTGTGGACAGTGGGATGTGCCTTTTGCTTCTTGCTTCTTCCCCAAAGGGAGGGAAACGGTCTTTCTGGGCTGACAAGGTGGCTCTTCCCAGTGGAGTAACTAGAGACAGAAGGTTCAAGGACCCAAGTTCAAACTCCTGGCGATACAGTAATGGGCAAAGCAAATGAAATTTCTGGGGCTCATCCAATTTCCCAGGCACACAGGAGGAGAGAATTTTCCTTGCCCCTCTTAAATTCCAAGACTACTCAAAGTAAATGAGATCATATGGAAAGAAAGACATTCTGTGCCTTTTAGAAACAGGACACTAAAGACAACCAAGTCACTCTTAAAGATTCCCTGCACAAGTTATCTGCAGATTTCCGAGTCTTCCTCCTCTTTTCTCCAAATTTCTGCCCACTGTTTATGTCTGTTATCTTATGCATTTCTTCCTTGGGTCTAACTGATGCTGAAGATGAGGTTACATTACTGTCTGATTGTGAACTAAATAAACGCAAGGAGTCACTTTTTTCTCTGCACATCAATTTTCACACTTGTAAACTGGAGAGGAGAAGGCTCAAGCAGAGTAGTGAAAGTTCTATTAGATGATTTCTAAAGCCCTTTACGATCTAACAGCCAATGGACTGAAAATTCTGTCTCCCTGAAGAGGAGCTTGTGTGTTGGGGGACCCATCTGTAACAAGCTAAGGACCAGGTAGGCACAGAGGAGTGGGCAATAAGCTTAGGAACAGAAAAACATGTGGAGGAGAGAAAGGATTTGGGTTCCCAAGCAGCTGAGGAGGGCCAGGAAGCAGAATGCACGTCTACCTGCAGAGCAGCACTAGGACGGAGGGAAATTCACGAGAGCAGCCTGGCAATCTGGCCTCCTCACACCTGGACTCCAGGTGCCTGCGCATCACGCTGGTGCCAGTCTCCCTGCAAACAGGCTAGATGTGTCGTGCGATTGTGCATATGGTCTAGTGGGTTTCCCCGCACTTAGAAAGCCTAGCTTCACACTCTGTCTGTAGTCCAGTGAAACCAAGAAGCAGAATTGCTGATCCCCTCTGGGGATAGAGAAGGTGGGACATCACAACCCAGGCAGCTCAGGGCCAGATGCCGAGTGAGCACAGCTGGAGACATTACACCTGGGGTGGGGGTGGGGGGACAACGAGAACCTCAGAGTCCATCAGCAAAGCAGCCAAAACAGGACCAAAGGAAAAGCATGCAGCGGGTGGCCCAGTAGACAGTCTTAGGGCTCCTTGCTTTCAAACACAGCTAGACCCAGGGCCGTGGTTTCCTGCGAGGAGGAAGGTGGAGGCAAAGGACACCCACATTCCTGAGGGTGAGGCCACCAAGCAGAGCTCTGCACTGTCTCTCTCGGCTCCACAGTTTCAACAGAAAACCTGAGCAGGATGTGGACTTTGGTGGCACAGAGCGGGTAAATGGGGAGCCCCTCTGACTCTCTGGCAGAACTGGGACAGCATGTCTAAAAGTGTGAGACGAGAATCGCTCATATCAGAATAGCCTGAATAGCCTGGCCTGCTAATGTAAAAGTGTATATTCCTGGGCTCTTGAACACTGAATCTGAATCTTTGGGGGAACTGGCATATTTTTAGCAAGGTATCCAGTGTGATCCTTATGCCCAGCGGTGTTGAAAACCACAGGAGCTCTTTAAGTTCCTGACACATTGTAGATACTCAGCAAAAATACATTGGAAGAGTGAATGCGTAAATCAATGTGTGTGAGAAAGTTCATTCCCAGTGAACCAGGAAGTAGCAGAAGTGACTAGAATGAGAGCCAGGGTTTACTGGACCTGAAAATGGGTGCAAAGGCGTCCAACAAGGTCAACATTCTCCTGTACCACGTCTCCCGGGCTGCACGCTGGGTTGTTGCTTCAAATCGAGCCAATTCTTTCTTTGGCCTTGAAAAGGCTACTATTCATCCTTGCATTAAATTTTTAAGTTTTGACTATTGTATTTTTATTTCCAGAATTTCTATATGTTCTTTTTGACAATTACATCTTTTGTTGTATAGTCGTACTCATATCATCCTGGTGTTTATTTCTTCTTTAATGCTTTAACATTTTAAATGTACTTATTAAAGTTTCTTCCAAATTGTTTCATTATTTCTGGATATTAGGGTGCAAATTCTTTGATTTGATGTGTCTTCTGACTATCCCTTATGGTGGTTTGTTTTCTTCTGTGATTTAGTATTTGATGGTAAGCCGCCCTTCAGTGGGAATTAGCTTCCGTGGGATTCCTGTGTGCCCCGGGCTGTGGAAGTATCTGGAAGTGCCCCTTCCCACAAGGCATCTGCAGGACCCTACAGGTTTCAAAAGTTTCTGGCTAGTTTTTATGTTAATTTCTCAACTCAGGTGCCTATACATGTGAGTAGAAGGAACTTAGAACTCAAGCCTGCCAACTGGTGCAGGGTACCCATTTTTTAATAATAACCCTTTATATATCCATGGCCAGAGAGAACATCAAACTTTCCTCATCAACTTCCAAGATGGTTTGTAGAGCTTTTATTACTCTTTTTTTGTGGATACACCAGCTCTCGGTTGATTGCTCGATTACTCTGCACGGGGCCTGCAGCCAAGACTCGTCTCCCCAGTCGGGTATCGGAACTCCAGCCCCAGCTGATTTGAAAATTCCAGGAGCCGTTCTGGCTTCAGCGACCGCTAACTACCCTGACTTTGAGTTTCCTCTTTGTTAGTCTAGCACCGGGGATTCTTCTGTCTTGATTTTGAGCTTGGCTGTGCTTTCCAATTTGCTTTAGTTCCTTTGTATCCAGCACTTCCATGTGTTTGGAGAGGGTGGGGGCTGGGGGGCAGAGTGCTGGCCGGAAGTCTCAGCCCTGGCTTTCACAGGGCACGGCTCCTTCTTCGGGCTGGGAAGAGGCTCAGTTAATTCGTGTTCTGTTTTGTTTGATGGCTGTTCAGAAGGAAGCAAGGCCCAATTCCCTTAGAAGTCAGATGATAAAACGAAGACTTTTCTCATTGAAAGGAAGGAAGCCAAGTGGGCAAGGGTAGACAGAGCCGAGGAAGACTGGCAGGAGTACCTCTTCTAAAGGGAAGTTCAGAGCTACCTGGAGTAAGTTGAAAATGGAGCCGCTGTCTGAGGCTGGGGCCGTGAACAAAGGCAGAGGTGCGGAGAAGATAATTGGCATCAGCAATCACAGGAACCGAATCTGCCCGCCCCACGCGGTGAACAGGCCTCAGGCTGCCCGGAGGTGGCGGGGAGAGAGAAACAAATGCTCAGAGAAAGGGAATTTATAACAGTTTTGTTAATGACAAAGCATTCTATTTGTACTGCGGAGGTTTCATTTCTGTTAACCCTCCTCTGACAGGAGTATCTCATAGCTTCTAAGAAGAAAAGTTTTGCATGCCATTAGCTAATTGAATAAAATCGAAAACAAAATAATGTATCCAATGTTCTATCCTTTCTCTTTTTTAAAGAGACAGAGCTTCGCTGTGTTGCCCAGGCTGGACTTGAACCCCTGGGCTCAAGGGATCCTCCCACTTCAGCCTCCCCAGTAGCTGGGACGAGAGGCACGTGCCTCTGCACCCGGCTTGTATCCTTTTTTCCATCACCTGTGCCCGAAATAGTCCAACCACTCCCCTTGTGCTTCCCTTAATCAGGCCACATCGATCACTTGGAGGTCTGTCTCTAGGGACAGGAATTAAAGAGCAGCCGTTGACCTTTAGAGGAGGCCGGTCCCCCTTGAATGGTGGGAATGTCACAGAAATCGCAATGGAGACTCCGAGCCAGCAGGAGTGGAGTCTATCTTGTACAAACAAGGCCAACGAGGTAGTTTCTGGATCCTTAATACTAAGGTGGGTGGGGTGAGCTACTAAGGCAGACGCTGGAAGAGTTCAGGAGAGGGGTGAACCCCAAACTCCTGCCCGCTCGCCCTCCCCACGCTGGCGGCCGTTAGCAGTAGTAGTGAGCGAGGTTTCTGAGGGAGCTAATGACTGATTCTATTCTTACCCAGTTTGTATCACTCCAATCACCGCAGCACAAGCAGCCTGATTATGGGAGCTAAATAAATGCCAGGGACACAAATATGCTCAGGGGGACGGGGTGAGGGGAGGAGAGAAATGCTGGGAGAGAAGGTACCCCACCCACTGGCTTAAAGCAGGCAGGAAAGGAGAAGATGCTTTCTTGGGGGTGACAGGAGAACGGAAGGAGCTTGTGAATCCTGCTCTGCAGGGGCGGGGTTCAGAGGCTGTCAAAGCAGGGAGGAGGGTCCACTCACTCTTTATGCTGGGAGGCCACGGGTTGAGCAACTGTTGTGATGCCTGGTCCCCAGGGCTGCTGAAGGCCAGGGGATCCCGGGACTCTGTCCTGCTCCTGATGATGATGGTGATGATGATGATGATGATAGCAAACGCTTCCACAGTGCTTACCATTTGCCAGGCACTGGCAAAATTACATTTTACATGTAATAACTCATCAATCCTCATAACAGCCTTGCAAGTCAGGTACAGGGAGGCACAGACTGAGTAAGAAACTTCCCCAAGTTCACACAACTAGTAAGTGGTGGAGCCGGGTGGAGCCTTGGCAGACTGGCTCAGGTGCCCGTGCTCCTAACCACAGAGCTCTGCCGTGTTACATACGGAGATATGCATCAATATGTATGATAATATCAACAGCAATAACTGCTGCTGGGTGTTTGCTCTATGCCAGGCGCCGTACTAAGCATTTTATACGTGTGCGTGATCATGTTAACCCTTAGGACAACTCCAGAAGGAAAGTAGCAATATTACTCCAACTTTGTAAATGAGGCAAGACAAGAGTCTTAATGGTTGAACAACCTAGAAAAAGTCACCTAGTTAATCAGAGGCAGTGCCAGGGCATCAGCTCTTGTGTCTAGGGCACATGAGCCCCTCTGGAAAGAAGAGTGAGGTGGGACACCTAGTCAAGGGCCAGGGAAAGAGCTTGGTTGATGGTGGAGGAAGGTTCCCCTCCGTATTCAAACACATGCCCACGGCCATGTGAGGCTACACTAATCCTTCCCGAGTTACTTCTGGAAGAGAATGGAAGGCACCAAGGAAAGCTGTTTTTCTCAGCACTATTTTTCTTTTGCTAACCCCCAGTTTTTTGGGGTCTGCGAATTGGACCAAATCCCATTCTTACCTGTTTTTGTAAATAAAGCTTTATTGGAACATAGCCATGCCCACTCATGTATGTCGTGTCTACGGCTGGTTTCCTGCCATCATGGTAGAGCTGAGTGTTGTGGTGGAGACCACATGGTCCACACATCTACAATATTCACCCTCTGACCCTTTGCAGAAAGAGCTTGCTGATCCCCGTCTTAGAGGTAAAAATTGAAGGGATCTGCTAGTGGATTGGATGTGGGAGTAACAGGAAAGGGAGGAATCCAGAGTGACTTGTAGGTTTGGGAACATGCAACAATTCATCTGCCTTTTTTGAGCCCTCCACCCTGCATGTGCCAAGCATTGTGCTGCCACATGCTGGGGACCCTGACATGAGGAGTACAGTCTTCAGGAGAGAGTGCATATAAACATGAGGGCAGATGAAATAAATCCTGGCTGAGCCAGGGGAGCTCAGTACAGCAGCCATGAATGGTGAAGACAGCAATGAGCTTGTTTTTATTTCTTATCTCAGATACTTAAGCAACATGATAGGGTCTTCCTCCTTCCGCTCCAGAAGGTTATAAACAATTAAGAGCAAGCCGATAAATCAGGAAAGGATGGAGTATTATTTGCCCATCAATTTTGAGAGCACTTTATGTGCCAGGCACTGTGCTAGGCCTTGAGGACAAGACAGACACGGTCCCTGCCCTCATGGCGCTTTCTTGATGGCAATGGGAGGGCAGGAGAAAGAGAAGAGTGGATAAAGGGGAAGAAGTTTCGAAAAGATGAGGGAGTGTATGTCTGTATTCCTCCAGGAGAGTAAGTGGTGACGGAGCAGGTGTGAGGGACTCGGAATGAGAAGAAAAGTCATCACATAGTCAGCTCCTGTAGCCATAAACTTTTCCTAGGAACATAAACGTAGTGAAATCGCCAGGCAGTATTGGATGCCGACCTAAGGGCTGAAGTCATGAATTTAAAGTAAAAGCAGGTTCAGTGTGAGGTTTTCTTCCAACAACATTGCAGTGCTCAGGAGTGGGCACCAAGATGGCCACGTGCGGTGACAGTTTGAGGGGAGGTACCCTCACAGCCGGGAACGCCATTAGGAGTGCAGGGTGTGAAGTCTATTACGGAGCATCAGCATTTGTTAGCTGGAGGAAGGTCATGGGTCATGATATTGGAAGTATTGATTAAGTCCAGGGCTGCTGAGTAAAAAACCCTGTTTCCTGGTGGAAATCTTAAACCCTTATCTCTCAATGACAGGCTGTAATGATTTTAATGCAGCTAAGACACTTTAGTTCACAGAGATGATTAGCATTGTCAATTAGGGCTGGGTGCATTGATTTTCTCATTAGCCTTTGGGGTTTTGGTGGCCTCTTCCCTTGTCAGGCTCTGTAGGACAGCCTGCCACCCACAAAGGGGAAACCCTCATCCAAGTGGGGAGTCAGACAAAATATTATCTACCTTAAAAATTGCCTTGAGCATTATAAACGGACATATGCTGATTTTTCGATGTAAGACCATGACCTTTTTTGTAAGCATAGATCCAGTTTTCTTCCCCTCATCTTTCTTTCATAAACCACATCCATGAGACATCAGCTAAGATTTATTTTTATTTTACCCAACAACTTGAAAACACTTGTGCAAGCTAAATGCAGAGTCCTTGGGATTTTTGTAATTTCCTTCCCCACCTTACTCCTGCTAATCGTTTACAGACAACTCAGCCACGCCTAGAGAGAAAGCATTTTTTTCTTTTTTCTTCTTTTTTAAGTAAACTGACTGTATAGGCTCTTTCCAAAGTAGACAACCTAATTTTTATAGAAACAGCCTTCTTTTTGTTTTTTTACTCGCCTTTCCTCAGTTTACATAGTATTTAATTAAAAGTATGTAATTACAAAGAGTACAACTGGCATAAACAGGGCTTGGACCAAACACAGCTGGCTCTTGGAGGCAGGCAACGGGGGGGACGGGGAGAGGCCCAGCGCCAGGCCCTCCGGGGGCCGCAGTGACCTGTCTTCTCTGAGGGGCTGAGGGACCCAGTGAGGGGTGACCCGGGGAGCTTCTGCTCAGTGCGCTCCACACCGGGAGAGCCCGAGCCTCTCAGACGGGGCCACGTCGGCAAGTGACTGTACGGTGGGATCTAAGCGGCACAGAGGACTCCTGTCCCCAGGCCTCCCACGGTCGTGCCTAAATGCCGACACAGTGGCTTTCTCTCTCGAGGCCTGGAATCGCCCCTTTTCTTGGGCATCTTTCAGACTATAGGTCGCCCTTGGGTGAGCCGGGGGACGCGTTAAGTTTCCAGCTTATAGGAAGAGTTGGTCAGATTAGCTTTCTTCTCGTGGAGGAAGCTGGCAGTGCTAAATGTCTAGAAACACGGCCTTTACTAAATAACCAGCTTTTATCCACGGGTAGAGGCTGGCTCGGGGGCGAAGCCGCGCTGCTGCGGGCAGAGCCGGCCTCCCGGGCGTGCAGCCGGGCCCAGAGAGGAGCGCCACCCGAGGGCCGCGGCGTTTAGGGGATGAGTAAGCCCTGTTGCTGTGGCCCTTGACTGCAGCTGCTGCCAGAACTGGAGACCAAGCTGCCCATCTAGGCATGCCCCCGGCACCCGGGCATTAATTAAGGGGGCTGGTGATACTGGATCTCTGCGTAAACAGAGGGGCAGATTTCTGGCTCCAGTCTGCAGGATTCTGGCAATGAGAATCTGCTGCGGGAGCAGGGCCAGTGGGCCTGGACGTCGCCTCTTCCTGCACGGGGACCTCAGACCTCCGGCTTCTGCATCCTGGGGAACCCCAGCTTTATGGCAGGAAATGGAGATGTCCAGGTACCAGGGAACAGGCGGTGGAACGGATGTCATTCCAGAAACCAGAACGTTCTGGAGGTGGGAGAATGGAGGGACTAAAAACATTAGTTTTGTGGTCAGTCATACTAGCTTAGAGTCACAGCCCTACCTGTTAGTGTCTGAATAACCCTGGGCTACTTAGACAGCATAACTCTTTATAGCTGTGCCTCAGTTTCCTCATCAGTAAAATGGGGGAATCCACACCTACCTTAGTGGGTTGCTAGAAGAATAAAATGACATCAAAACACTTAGCACACTGCGGGCACGCTGGAAGCTTCCCATAAATGCTAGTTTCTTGGAGCATCAGGAGAGAGATCTACGGTGTGGAGAGGAGGGGTACATAGGTCAGTGGTCAGACTCAGGGTCCTCCTCACTGCTGCCTGTGCCTTGCTGGAGGACTAGAAACCAAACCACTCGGCCCTCCAGGCTGTTTCCCTTTCCATACCCCAGGAAAGCACCTTCCAGTGAGAAGCCATAGCCCTTGGCAGCAACACCGATTGCAGTTTGGGGGCTTTGGGGCATCAGCATTACCAAATAGAGACCTTGCTAGGACAACATTAGAGCCACCTGGCATTTGGAAATTTCTGGATTAGCACACAGGATCCTCCAGTGACAGCCCAACCCAACATGACCTTCCACAGTTGTCTTGAAATTCCTAGAGGCTTGAGGGTGAGGTTTGTAAGTCTCCCTTTTGGTTCTACCTTTGGCCTCCTTCATCCCAGGCTTCCCCAGGTCTAAGCCCTACGTTATGGTTTTAAAATATTTCTGCAAACTTTGTTATACTCTTTCCTTCAAAAGGTGGAGCCTATTCCCCTCCCCTGGAACGTGAGCAGACTCAGTAACTCTAATCTAAAGAGCAGAAGGTGGTGGGAGTGATGCTATGTAACTTCCAAGTCCAGGTCTTAAAAAGGACAGCATCTGCCCAGCTCTCTTTCTCCTGGGTCTCTCCCTCTGGGGGAAGCCCGTGGCCACGTCATGAGGACACTTGAGCATCCCCAGCAAAGGCCCACGAGGAGAGGAACTGGGTCTTGTTGCCAGCAGTCGGCATCATGGTGCCTGTCATTTGGGTAAGCCACCATGGAAGTGGCTACCCCGGCCCCAGTCAAGCCTTCAGATGGCTGCAGCCCAGGTCAACATCTGGATTGCAATGTCTTGAGGGACCTTGAGCCAGAACTGCACCCCCCACACCTCTCCTAGATTCCTGACCCACACGAACTGTGTTTATTATTTTTTGTTTTTATTATGTATTTTTTTTATTCTTGTGTTAAGCTGCTCAATTTGGGAGTAAACAGCTATGCAGCAATAGATAATGAATACACCCATCTCCCTGCAGTTAAATGTAGCTCAGATACCCTGCGTTTACCACCCTGGCCATTCTGTCTGCTGTCCCGGGTGAAGGCAGCAGGGGCTGCCAGGTCAGAAGCAGCTCTGAGGACAAAGAATTTCAGTTCCTGGAGAAAAGCTGGCCCAAACTTTTATCCTACAGGGGCTCGGCAGAGAGGCTGCCAGTGATGTGGGCGAGTGGCTGCCTCTTCTCAAAGGAGGGGGATGCTCCTGGGATCCAGAGCATAGAAGTGGAACACCCAAAGCAGACCTGGTTTCCAGAAGGGTCTCCGATTGGATGCCTGCTCTGCATCAGCCACAGCTGGGATGAACACTGGAACACCCATGTTAGAGCCCCTCCTCTCTCTGCCTATGGGCAACAGTCTCAGCCCACCCCGCAGTCCCCATGCTTAGCCAACTCGCTTGTGCAGAGTAGAGGTGTATTCAGTAAACGTAGCCAGGAAGCTGAATGCTCTGAGTCCTAGCCAGACCCATCCACCCTTCTTCTCCCACCTCCTCTCCGCCAGATGTTGGCGTTCTCCAGGGTTCTGACTTCATTTTTGTTTGGGGGGGGGTGGAGGGTGGGGAAGTACAAGGAGAACATTCCTGAAAAGTGGCATCTTTCATTTTTGAAAGTAATATATTACATGTCAATGTGAAGGCTGATGGAAATCAGAACAGATTTCACATTGTTGCAAAAACAAACAAACAAAAAAAGCAACACTGTGAGATGTGGAGAGACCGTTATCAAAGGATGGGTCCTTCTTCACATACTTGCCCTTCACCAACCAGAAATCTAACCCCTGCCCCAGGCAGGCACCCTCTGATGTTAGAACCTGAATACTCCTCTTTCTTCACCCCTCTTCTCACTGGACCTGTGATACTCAAACTCCCCCATGGCTCCAAATACCACCTGCATTCTGGTAACGCCCCAGAAAATATCTCCAAGCTCATTTCCCTTCTGAGGTTTCCGTCCCATGCATCTGCTATGGATGTGGACAGCAGCCAAGGCTATCCACAATTTGGTCTGAGCCTCATCTTCTACTCCCTAACCCTAAATCCCTGTTTTAGAGCCCAATTATTAGAGATTATCTATTATTCCCTATGGCAGCAACCCCAAGTTGCCAATCAAAATTCATCTCCCTCTTTCTTTCTAAGAGAATCCAGCTAAAAGACCGTGATTCCAAGCCTTCTTGCAACATGCAGCCATATCACTAATTTCAGGCAGGGATCTCTAAGCAGAAGTGAAATGTGGAAATTCTGCAAAACTGTTTAGAGGAAATCGACTCAGTTGGAGGAAGGAGCCCTTGTCCTCCTCCCCTTTCTTATTTCTGCTGCCGAGAGTTGTAGAATTGGGATGTGATGTCTGGAGCTCCAGCAACCATTCTGGATGATGGGGTGACCTTGAGAATGAAAGCCATGTGCTAAGGATGGCAGAGCAGAAAAATAGAATGTTAAAATATATATGGCACTATTGTGTACCAGGTTCTGTTCAAAACATGTTTCCTGTATTAAATCATTTGATCCTCACAGCACTTCTCATGGAGAGGTAATTTTATTATTCTCATTTTACAGATGGGGTAACAGAGAGGAAAGGTAACTTCTTGAAGGGCTCATGGCCTGAGAAAGAAGTAAAACCCAGGCAGCGTGACTCGGAGTCCACGTCTTGCACTGCCTGGGTTCCTGATGGCTGAGGAGTGACCACACCAGCCCTGGGCTGCCCGGCCCTGCACTTCTTTTATGTGTGAGAGAAATAAACCTCAGGCTTGCTTAAGCCACTGCTATTTTGAGTTTTCTGTGGTGTTGGCTGCTAAGCCTCTGCCTACCTGATTCATTCTCCAAATTGATTTTCATGCCTCCGGGCCCTTGTTCAAACTGTTCCTTCTGCCTGGAATGCCCTTTCCCTTGTACACTCCTCTGTTAGCACATCTCTTACGCAGAACAACAGCACAGTTGCTTGTTTACCTGTCTGTCTCCCAGCTAGACGGTCACCTTCCAGAGTGTAGGGACACTGTCTCAGATTTTATACCCATAAAATTTAACCTGGTCTGGCACATAATAAGTGCTCAATAAATGTTCCCTGAATCTCACTCAATTGGAGAAAAACCCCAATCTTATACCAAAGAGGATAAAATAGTGAGACATCAGATATGTTGGGGTACACTACTCCCCTTCGCCTTCCCCCACCAACCAGTGCTGCCCAAAATCCTCTTCCTCGCTTATTGGTCCTTGCATAAAGTTTGCCTTTGACTCCACAGTGAAATGAAACTTACTTTTAATGAGTGCTCTGTGTATGATGGACATTGTAGGTGTCATTTGATTTTCTGCAACACTGAGAGGTGCTTCGGAGATGAGGAAACTGAGGCTCAGAGAGGCTAGGTGATGCTCACAAGGTCACAGAGCTGGTAAGGGGGAGACTTGGGCGAACTCAGGACCATCCTATGTGATACACCCATATTAGTACAAATGATAGCCTGTTGTTTATATATTGCATGGCGGTAAGAGTACTAGGCTGGGATTCCACAGGCCTAGTTTCTCAAACTCCTGGCCTCAAGAGATCTTCCCTTCTCGGCCTCCTGGAGTGCTGGGATTACAGGCGTGAGCCACCGCACTGCACCGACACAGGCCTAGTTTCTAATCAGGCCTCTTCACTCTCTGGTTTGGCCTTAGTTTTCTCAGCCGTAAATCGTCGGGTGATCTCTGAGAATCCTTCCAGCTCTAACAGTGCCTGACTCTATGACTTAAACTAACACTAAGTTTAAGTGATTGAGAGTCTTTTTTATATAGGAAAGTGAAGAGGGCACGAGGTACACAAAGGAAGCACCTGAATATGGAGGGAAGCCTGGTGCTGATTCTGCGAGACGCTGACTCTGCTTGGCTGCCTGGATCTCAGAAGTCATCTAGCCTGTCCCTGCTCCTCGTATCATATCTGACATGTCACCTACCTATCTGAGCCAGAGAGAGGACAGCAAGAAGGGCATCTGCTAGGAGAAGCCCGAGTGTGTAAACAGATCTCTGTCACCAGAATCCCTGGGGACAGAGGGTTCGTCCATCCATCCATCCCTAGGATGGCAGTGGGCTCCCACGGACCTGTGTGTATTGACATTCACCAGCGAAGCTCCTGCTGCATCAGGAATTCCAGGGAGGCTGTCACCTTGGGAGTCTGGGAGAGGTGTAGTGAGTGTGAACAGATACAGTGTGTGCTCTTGGAGGAACCAGAGTGCTGGAAAAATCCCCAAGGGGGTTCTAAAGCCACAGAATGCAAAATGCAAACAGGCGGACAGACAAGAAGGCTGCTGCTTCTTTCTGATCCACAGCGCTCTACAGCTGCAGTCCCCACCCCTGGGCCATGGTCTGGTACCAGCCTGTGGCCTGTTAGGAAAACAGGACCGGGCATCACAGCCTGAATTCCACCTCCTCCCACCCCCTCACCATGGTGCACCCCCCTCCCATCTCCCTCCCTGTCCCTGGAAAAATTGTCTTCCATGAAACTGGTCCCTAGTGCCGAAAGGTTGGGGACCGCTGCTCTACAGGACATCCCTGAGCTCCTCCACTGGCACAGGGGCCCACTCGGACCCATGGGGCTTCTACTGCAAGAGTCCTGAGTTCAAATTCTGCTTTGATGATACCTGTCATCAGGATTTAAAATTTACATTTGTTTCTCCAGATTGCTATTATACACGCAGAACTAAATGAGATGATTCTTCTACTCAAATATATCCTCTCTAGCTTGCTACGCATATCTCATAATAACCAACACTGACATCGCACAGCCGTTTACAGCTTATAAATCTCTCTCACATCCATTACCTCATTTGGGCTTCCCTCCAGCTCTAAGACAGAAGAATTATGTCAAATCATGTGAAATTGCTGATAGGCAATTGTTCTTGACCTACAGAAATGACACTCGTATGGCTCCTGTTTGTGCTGTCGTCCTCGCTTCGCAGATGAGGAAACCGAGGCTTTTAGTTGCTGTGTAACTTGTCCAAGGGACTCTCTCTGATTCTGATCCCAGACATCCTCTGTTCATCCCGCAAGTGCTTATCGAGAGCCTGCTCTGTGCTGGGCACTTGCTGGGAACTAAATACACACAGAGGGCAGAGCACGCTCACCCTGTCTGCGTGGGCATCTGCACAAAGTCCCGGGCTGGGACTGTCACCAGAGAAACGGGCACTCGCAGTGGGAATGAGCACGTAGTGGGCAGCCACCACTTGCCAGGCCTGCTTCCGCTTCTGCATCTCTGCTTACGTATTATTTAATATCTTAAATATTTACATTTTATTATTTTAAAACCTAATTATTGAACACCTCTCACAAAAATCAAATCACGGTAGATAACAGACTTAAACCTTAGGAGTGAAACTATTAAAATTCTAGAAGAAAATATGGGAAAGACTCTTATAGACATTGGCCTAGGCAAAGAATTTATGAAGAAGACCCCAAAGGTAATCACAGCAACAACAAAAATAAATAAATGGGACCTGCTTAAATTAAAAAGCTTCTGCACAACCAAAGAAACTGTCATGAGAGTAAATAGACAACCTACAGAATGGGAAAAAACTTTTGCATGCTACACATCTGATAAAGGACTAATAACTAGAATCTATTTAGAACTCAGGAAAATCAACAAGAAAAAAATCAAATAACCCTATCAAAAAGTGGGCAAAGGACATGAACAGAAATTTTTCAAAAGAAGACAGAAGAATGGCCAACAAACATATGAAAAAATGCTCAACATCTCTAATCATCGGGGAAATGCAAATCAAAACCACAATGAGATATCACTTAACTCCAGTGAGAATGGCCTTTATCAAAAAGTCCCATAACAACAAATGTTGGCATGGATGCAGAGAAATAGGAACACTCATACACTGCTGGTGGGACTGCAAACTAGGGCAACCTCTGTGGAAAGCAATATGGAGATACCTTAAACAGATACAAGTAGACCTACCATTTGATCCAGCAATCCCATTATTGGGCATCTACCCAAAAGAACAAAAGACATTCTATAACAAAGATATCTGTACCTGAATGTTTATAGCAGCACAATTCACAATTGCAAAGATGTGGAAACAACCCAAGTGCCCATCAATACATGAGTGGATTAATCAAATGTGGTATATGTATACCATGGAGTGCTACTCAGCTATAAGAAACAATGGTGATATAGCACCTCTTGTATTTTCCTGGAAAGAGTTGGAACCCATTCTACTAAGTGAAGTATCCCAAGAATGGAAAAATAAGCACCACATGTACTCACCATCAAATTGGTTTCACTGATCATCACCTAAGAGCACATTTAGGAATAACATCAATCGGGTGTCAGGCAGATGTGGGGGGGAGGGGATGGGTGTATACATACATAATGAGTGTGATGCGCACTGTCTAGGGGATGGATACGCTTGAAGCTCTGACTCAGGGGGCGGGGTGGGGGGGGCAAGGGCAATATACGTAACCTAAACTTTTGTACCCCCACAATATGCTAAATAAGAATAAAAAAAGATATATTCAGGCATTAGGGGCTCAATAATAAATAAATTATATTTTAAAACAATACTTATATGTTAATTAATCCTCACACCAACCTCCTATTTTACAGGTGAGGAAACTGATGCTCAGAAAGGTTAAGTTACATGCCCAAGGTCACACAACGGGTAAGTGACCAAGCCAGGTTTGAAGCCCAGGCAGTCTGGCTCCAGAGTCTGTTATACAATAGCAAATATCCTGCACCTGCCTGGGTGCATCTGGGCAGACATCTGGGAGGAGGTGGGCTGTCAGCTAGGACCTGGAGGGTACATAGGGCAGAGTCCATTTGGGCAGAGGGGGAAGGAAAGACATGCTTTTGGGAATCAGCCTGGAGCACAAAATGTTAGGGAAGGAAGTGGCAGGAGAGGAGGGTGAACAGATAGGCAAGGGACGGGTTATGTAAAGGGTTTATATTTTATCCTGTAAGCAATAGGGAGCCATTAAAATTCTGGTCAGGGGAGTGACATGATTAGATTAGCCTGCTAGCAAGATCACTCGGAGGGCAGAGTGGGGGACGTACTGGAGGTGGGAGGGAGACTAGAGGTTACTGTGATTTGGGGGTATGGGTCCATCCACAGACCCCTTCTCCAAGCCTGCTTGTCCCCAGTTCTCCTACCTCGTCTCCTCCAAGTCCCTGGCCATCTGGCTAAATCATCAGCTGCCGCTCGCGGGTCATTTAGATGCTTACCTCAGGCCATCTCTTCTCCTGGGAAGAGGAGTCGCCGCACGCTGCTGGAAGGACGTGCCTGCCCTGCTGTCTTCCCAGGCTGGCCCCGAGGGCAGCACTAATGCCACCGCAGTCCACTGCTGTGTGATGTCGGCATGCTGTTCAGAGCTACCTGTAGATCAGGTTCCAGTTGTCCCTCCACAGTCAGCAGGCCATGGGGGACTCTCCATGAAGCCACAGTCTGTGCTGAGGGGAGGGTGGCAGTGTAGCAGGAGTAGCTGTGTGGGGAGGGGAGCCACGTGCCCCTTGCTCGTGCCTTCAGGGCCTGCTTGCCCCAGTCCCGACTAGCCTGCCTCCACCTGGTCACACGGCGGTGCCGGGCGTGCCCTTCTTGGCTGGTTGGTCAGATCACACCTGGTTCTCCATGGGCCACTCGGGCTGCGTGGTCATCAGGTGTCCAACGTTCTCACGTTCAGTCTGTGAGGTCCAATAGAAAGTCGAGAGCTGTTTCTCACATGAAGAGTGACACGGCAAAGGGGTGACATCGTTATCCCAAAACCCCAGGGTCCCCCAGCTCCATGATTCTCCCGTTGGTGCTTCCCAATGGCTCCATGGCGAATCCTGACCGCCACAGACAGTGATTGTCATGGCATCTGCGGGGTCCTGAGAGGCTCAGGACAGAGCTGCTTGCGTTGCGACATGACAGAATCTTCTCTTGCTCCGGGCTCCTCTCAGCGCAGAAGCTGTTGGTGGTTGCATTGATCTCTGCAATTCCCCCATAGCAGTGGGAGGACTCCAGAGACTTCCGCGTGGTCCTTCCTATGGGAACAGCCCTTACTTCAAGGATTAGGAGCCAGGTGGGGACTCTGCCGGTGGCCGAGGTTATCTATTCCAATTGTTTAGTCGGAATCTGAGAAAATAGCCAAGGGATGGGGTAAGTGCAAAGACTGAGGCAGAAATCTATTTATCACCTGGCCCCCAAAAGCCTCACGTTGGCCAGTGGACAAAGGGGTCCTCTGGGTCCCCAGAATCAATGTTCTACCAGAGCCAGTGTCCAATGATCCTTGAAAGATCTGGGTAATCCAGGGGCCCTGATCAGTGTACCCTGGTGAAGGGCTGCAGGTCCCTGTCGGGAAGGCGAGGACCACAGCGCATTCTTGTGCTGTTGTTCCAGGTCCTTCCCTCGGGAGTACTTGTCCCTGCCACCGTCAAAGTCTCCACGTCTATGAACTGATCAGGGATAGGAAGAGACCAGGGGCCACGGTCCTCCTCCATATTTGCCTGTCCTGGAGTTTTCAGCCGCTAAACAAGTAGTCAAAGAGGAAGAAGAAAGAAAAGGGCAAACGTCTCCCTTCTGCGCAGGGCGAGGTTGCAGGCTTCCTTCTGTCACTGCTGCTTCTCTGGACGGTCTTCGAGCCCCCGTGTGGCGCAGGCACCAACGGCCAGGCCTCTGTGCTGTACGTGAGCTCCTGGTGGACTCTGCGGGGACCCTGCATTGCACATTTCCCGACCCAGGGGATCTGTCTCTGGCTTGCCTTATCTCTCCACCACCCCTCAGCCCCCACCAAATGTCCTCAGCACGGGGCCTGCAGCTGCCAGGACCCCTCGGTGGGCAGGCAGCCTTCCCTGTGTGGGGTCTCTGACAAGGCAAGGTCAGACCAGCTCTCTCTGCTTTGTCCAACCAGCTGTCAGGGAACCCCTGGGTTGTCACCGCGCCAAGGGGCGGGAGTGGGCTGCTTTACTGTTCTCTCCCGCCCCCCTCCCCACAGCTCAGCCCCTCACCTTTCTCCAAGTCTCCTCTCCCTGGCTCAGACCGGCTAAGCAGACACTCAACCAGGACGTGCAGTGGCTGTCTTGTCTGCTTCTGTCCCTACAAGTGACTCCCTTGAGATGTCCCTTCTCCTTCCCCTCCCATGCGGGTGTGAAGGGGTGAACAGCTTCGCATCTGCACTGCACTCCCCAGAGGCTAACAGGTCTCTCTCAGGCACCCACCATACACCGTGGGGACAGGTGGGGTGTTGTTGGTACCCCTCTGTATGCCCTGCATATAGGTAACTCTAAATTTAGAATGCGTGACACTCAGCATCTTCTATTCTAAGCTTTGACCTTCACTATAATTCCAGACAGCGGGACATGCCGTATTAGACATCCTGATGAATACGGGAAAAGTAAACTCTTCTGGGTCTTCTCAGAGTAAATAGGTAGATCTCACATAAACCCATTTCTGTCTCCCGAGTTCTACGCGTCCCTTCCCCACATCCAAGGGGTTTCTGGCTTCTCAACTCCCTTTAGTGGGAATCAGCGTGAAGCCTGTGCTTCAGCCAACCGAACGCAGCATTGAACCATTCCCAGTGACTTAGGAGGGGACATTCAATATACAAGCTCTAGCAAATGTCCCTGTATCCTCAAACACAGGCACTCTAATACTCTATTGTTCTCTCCTTAGTTTTATTCTTTCAGAATTCATTCCTACATGAATTCCCCAGATTTTTGGTGATTCAAATTAATAGCATCATACAATACTTTCAGTTGTACGTTTTCTCCTCCAGAGTTTAACTATATAATTCACCACCACCACCCTGTATGCTGGGACTTGTCTCTAGTTATTTTTTCCAGTCTGAAGGTAAAAGGGGTAGTGGCTCCTCCCCTTGCAAGGTAGCTCCATAAGGTGGGTCCGTGTAGAGTTTCCAAGCAAGGCAGGAAGCAGCCTCATCAGAGGGGAAGGAGTCTCGCTTCTGGCAAGAACTGCTCAAGGCAAGAAAAGTTCAAGGTACTCTAAGCCTACAAAATCTTTCCATATATCCTCATTCCAACTGTTGGGACCCAGCTCTTTCCTGATCAATACTGTATCTTTCACATTAGAAGTGTGGAGAAGCTGTGATTTTTAACTAGGTTTATAATTTGCCCACCTCATCAACACTTAAGTGCACATGTAGTAGTAACATTCATCAGGTGTCAGGCAGGTGGGAGGGGGGAGGAGGGGTTGGGTATATTCACACCTAAGGGGTGCGGTGTGCACCGTCTGGGGGATGGACACGCTTGAAGCTCTGACTCGGGTGGGGCAAAGGCAATATACATAACCTAAACATTTGTACCCCTGCAATATGCAGAAATAAAAAATAATTTGCCCACCTATAGGATTGAACTTTGTGATTGGTTTTGGCTATCTCGGTCCTGCAACTGTGAGCTGTAAGAACACCATTCAGCCATAGAAAGTCCCTGCGTTTCCGCCTGTGCCTTGGGCTGAAATTCATGAATTTTGAGTTTTCCATTCTCTCCTTAAGCTTCCCAGTGCTGGCAGAAGCAACTCTACTGCCAGCCCTCCGTCCCCCATCCCACACCTAGTCCTTTATCTCCTCTTCTTTTCACACTCTGCCAGGTCCAAGCTCAGGCTTGGCTGCAGGTGGTTTACCTGGGGAGTCCATCGGGAGCAGAGGACAGAGCAGGGAGAGCAAAACAGGAAAGGTGAAAAATAACAAAATTAACAAGATAAAGCTGCTTACCACAGTGGGCTCACTCCCACGGGGGGTCTTCTGAAAAGTGTTGCAGAAGGTGCCCCAGAATTGTTGTTGGAAGGAGAGGAACTCGAGTGTGTACCCACTGCACCATGAGGCAGGAGAGCAGAGAAACACCGGCACATGCACAGAAATCAGGAGGGCCCGGGGACAGGGCGCAGGCACCTAGAGCACGTGCCACAGGGCGTCCACATCTCCACACCCCTGCCCGCAGGGGGCTTTCCAGCCCAGGGACCACTAGCGATAACATAAGGAGCTGTTTTGTCACTTGAGCCGCAGGCTGCCAGAGTGCCTGGCTGGGTTTCCACTGCCTTCAGCTCCAGCCAGGCAGGTAACGAGCCCTGACACCCCGACATTTCTCCCAGGGTCTGTTTCTGCCACCATTTAAGATACCAATTTCTATATCTGTTCGGGTTCCTGACTGCAAACATCAGGGCTGACTGAGACTGATGTAATCTGAAAAGGGAATTTATTGAAAAAGCACCGGGTAGCTCATAGAACTGCTGAGAAGACCAGAGAACTACGTTCAAATAACAGGCAGGAGAGAGGGCAGCAGACCTCGGACAAGCCAACCCTCCATCCAGAACTTACTAAGGGTCTTCCAGGGACTGGCCTGGGGTTGCTGAGACTTGGGCAAACATATCTGGGAAGAATTGAACAACCAACCACTGAGTGAGAGAACAGAGAGCCCCGGAGGGCTGGAGTCCTCATGGAAGGGGGGTGCCAGCTGGGCAGGTGGGGGAAGGAGGCCTAGGAAGCTCACCTGCAAGTGCCCTGCATGCACGTCTGGCCGCTCTTACCACGGGGAGGGCTCCTCTTCCTTCTTGGACCTCCGGCCATAGCCCCATCCTCTCATACACTTCTGTTCCAAAGGAGGTTAGTAGAATTAATAAGCTCAGCCATTCAGACTATAAACCTACTTTGCTACATGGAAAGAAAATCTTTAAAACCTGAGCACATTAAAGCCAGTGGAGTCATTTATAGGTAACAGCCTGATCCTTGAAGCCAGCCTGCAACCACATACTTTCTCCATTAACGTATAATGCCTCCCCGTCCCCTGAAGCCCCTCCTTCCCACTCGAGGCACCTGGGTCCCATCTGCTGCTCAGTCCTGCCTCACACTGGGGACTCCACCTGGCCTCAGTCAGAGCGAATTTAAGGAGCCCTAGTCCCAGAGCTCAGCCAGGCCTCAGTCACCCAGACCTGCTCCGACTGCCAGGGCCTTGTTTGTGTCCAGGTTCTCACCAAACGCCCCTACCTGGGCCTGAATATCTGCCTGGAAAACCTGGCAAGAACCCAGCTCCTTCAAAGTGGAGACCCAGCCTCCCTCCCACGCATCCTCCCAGGAGTCTTAATTCCATCATTCTTTCCAGAAATCTTGCCCAGAGCCCAGCCTGCTGCTGGCCACCTACCCCTTTGGCTCCTCCTACAGCACCCCCACCCTGCCCAGCCCCACACCCCCCACTCACCACGGTCCAGCACTGCTGGGCCCCTCCCTGCCTCCCTGTGCGAAGCTTCCCTAAAACCACCCCATGCCCGTGCAGCACACTTGGGGCACCCTCCCTGGCGGGACTCCCCCAGAGCCTACAGCAGGGCCTGTCCACCTCTCCCCGCAAGGAGGGCTGGCTGCTCTCTTCTGACCACTCCTGGTCTGCCGCCTCCCACTGTTTACTGAGTTCTAGGCTCCCATTTACAACACAGCTTGTTTCTTTCCTGGTGCCTGCCTGCTTAGAATTCATGCTGGCCCTAGATAATGGCTCTTTTGTGCTGGTCTCCAGGAATGAACAATCCATTGATTTCAGGTAAAAGCTGCTCTCTCTACAAAAGAATGGCTTCCATGGAGTTGTTTATTCATGTGAGAAAACAGCCTTTCTCTTTTCTGTATGTTATTACATTTTGTTCATTCACTTAATTCATATTTATTGAGCAACTATTATATAATCAGGTGCTGTGTTAAGTGCTAAGACTACAGAGGTAATTAAGGCACGGTTCTGACCCTCAAAGAGCTTGTAGTCTTGAGGAATAAAGTCTTATATCAAAAGAAGTACCAAACAACATGCCAAGTGCTATTTTTATTTCAAGGACAAGCAGAATATGATTAATTTTTAAAATTATTTTTATTATGGTAGAGGATATTTGACTAGGATCACATACCCAGAAAAGATTGGAACCAGGTCCTAGGAAGGCTGGAAAATGCTCTAAGTCTCGGCCTCCTAAACAGCACCCAGAGGTGGGCAAGGGGGGCAGGTCCCTCATGAGGGCAGACCTGATAGGAAGGAAGCTGAGAAGCCTCCAGAAGTGGATGGAAGTGAGAATATGGGCTCAATAAAAACAACTGAGCCCAGGGCATGTCAATCATCACTGTTCAGCAATGACCTCTGTCATGGAGAATTACTCTAGGTCTCAGAAATGCATTTTCTATGATCAGAAACTGAATGCAAGGAGAGAGTCCGAGAAGTTAAGGAAAAGGTAGTTGGTTAATTCCCTGATGTCTTTAGAAGGAGTATAAGATGAAGTGGCAGGAGCAGGCCAAGGTGATGTGCACCATCTTATGTGACACAGACCAGAAGAATTAACATCTTGCTCAGACAGACCTACTGTCTGGGGCTAGCGCGAGGGACCAAAGACAGGGGAGAGGCCAGAAGGCAGCTTGAGCCTGGAGTGACTTGAGCCTATGACCCTTCTGGGTCCCACCCAGAGAGAATTCAGAAACTGGCCTCTGGCAAGCGTAAACATTCTCCCAGGACAGCGTCAGGGCCAGCCGGAACCCTGCCTGGCTGTGGTGCCCTTAGAGTAGGAAAAACAATGAGGCCTCTGCACCCAGCAAATTGTTTCAATCAGGAAAACTGTGAGTTAAAAAATAAAAGTGTTTCTGTGACTAGACTAAATAAACTTGAGCTTCCTTAGACTCAGAAATCTGTTGATGTTCTTCTGTTTTTATGCTTTGTTGCTTTCTTTGATAATTTCCCATCTGTCTTCTCTTAGTTTCTTAAGAAAGTTGCATTTGAAAATTCCAGATCAGAGAGAGGCTGATAGGGGACGGCCACGTCGGGGCAAAGTCAGGCCAGCCCCGCGAGGAGAGAAGAACGCCCCTAGAGGCGAGGTG
Source organism: Lemur catta (assembly GCF_020740605.2). Classification (NCBI taxonomy): domain Eukaryota; kingdom Metazoa; phylum Chordata; class Mammalia; order Primates; family Lemuridae; genus Lemur; species Lemur catta. The sequence goes on along the minus strand of NC_059150.1, from coordinate 5,712,606 downwards.
CAGTAGTGCAGGAACTAACCTTTCCCCAAGAACTCCCGATTCTTTGCATCCCTGGCCCTGCCCCTACATGGCATTAGAGCCCCCGTCACTGTGACAACCAAAACTCCCCATGGGCATTTCCAAACACACCTAGGCAGGAACTGTACCCCACCCCCCAGGTTGAGAACCACTGAATGGAATGTGAAAAAATCAGATAAAAATAGAAAATTTAGAAATCTAAAGAAAACTACAAGGAACACTGAAATCTGACCTGCCGTCTTCATAGCAGGGCTGTTTTCCAGCACCCTCGCGAAGACTCTCTCCCTCTTAGGTTTCTGTCTGGACCACTCCATCCGCCTGGTTGTTCACTCAGCCTCCAACCAGTTCTTCCCCCTCCCCAGTATGGATCAAAATTGTCTGATTTTCATTTTCTCAAAAATGTGTTTTTTTTCCCTATCAGTGTCCACATTACACCTTAGACCTTCCAGGTGTCCTGCCTGCTTGTCGTCAGTTCTTGGTCCATCACATGATCCAGTGTGTGTCTAAAGCCCACCTTGTTTCCTCTCCAAAGCAATAGATTGGAGTGTCGGTCAGGAGCACCAAGACCTTGAAGGCTAGAACAGCAAAGTGTGGGTCAGGAGGAAGCCTGGCATGCTGGAGGGACAGTGACAGGCAGTTCGGCCGCAGGCTTCACTGGGTTGCACTGGGAGAGACGGTGGGAGAGGCAGGCTGGAGGCAAATGATGATGGTCTCACTCATTCCTCACCTGGACAGTGGGCAGCAGGAGAATGTCCACCCCTTTGCGGTAGAGCTCGGAGGTACGGGCCTCTGGCGATGGTGACACCAGAGGAGATATCAATCCCTGGGGAACGGAGAGGAGGAACTTAGCTCAGAAGACAGTGCCAGATGAGAGGAGATGAGGGTATTTTCTTGTGTGTAAGTTCTTCTGGAAGTCACCTGGTTAGAATTGGATGCCTGACATGACAATGAACACGAGGAGCTACCCTAAGGGAAGGGGCCCTGGAGAGCCCGTGCTAAGAGTGGGGCACAATAATTGGACTCAAGGTGACCGAGTCATTGGCTACAGTGCCCACCAACACACAGAAATCCTCACCTAAAAAAATTCTCTCTCAGAGAATAGACCACGGAATCATACTAACTGCATTTGCTGATGAATTCAATCAGGCAATTGGTTTGACTATCTCCCAATTACCATTTTCTCTTAATTATAATATGCATCTCTCCCCTTTCCTACACACATTTTAACATTTCTGAAACAAGGATGTGTCTTAAAATAGATCTGCATGTTTATTGTAAAGTTTCTCTTTTTTTGAGGCAGCTATTAAATCAATGATGCATCTTATAATCAATGGCATATTAGAAGGCAGGAAATAGTGTAATTACCAGAATTGATTTCCCATTTCGATGTTTATAAGATCAGATCACTCACTGGGCACCTGGAAATACCTGTGCATGCAAACCTGTTAGTGGACAGCCTCAGCAGACCCTGCACCTACACACATGTGTGCTCGCCACCCACTCCCACCTTGGCGGCGTCAGCCGGCTGTGGGGTTTGGATGCCATCAGACCCTCAAGGAGCCCAGAGAAATGCACAATGTGCTAAATCCCACCCTCCCTTTGTAAATGTCACGGAGAAATTGCTTTTGGCCCACTCTGCTGCTGGCTGTGCTGCTGATTGGTCTCAGTGAGGGGCAACGATGCTGTACCTGGCAGGAGACAGGGCCTGGCCAATGAGATTCAGGCAGGCAGATTTAATGATCGCTGCCAGCACAGAAGCATCCTGGGAGCTGGGCTCTCCCCATCTGGCTCACCAGCCCCGGTGCCCTCAGGGGCTCGGCCGCTGCAGAGCGACGCAAACTGCTTAAACGTCTGCTCTCGCTTCAGGACCTGGCCTGGTTATCCTCCTGTGATGGCTGATTTTCTGTGTCATCTAGGTTAAGGGATTCCCAAAGAGCTGGTAAAACATGATTTCTGGGTGTGTCTGCGAGGGTATTTCCAGAAGAGATTAGCATGTGAATCAGCGGACTGAGCAAGGAAGACCCACCCTCACCAATGTCAACGGGCACCAGCCCATCTTGAGGGCTCAGATAGAACAAAGAGGCAGAGAAAGAAGAAATTTGCTCTCTCTTCTTGAGCTGAGACATCCGTCTCCTGCCCTCGGACACTGAAGCTCCTGGTTCTTGGGCCTTCAGGCTGAGTCTGAATACCTCACTGCGTTCCTGGTTCTCCAAGCTTAGAAACAGCACATCACGAGACTTCTTGTGTGAGCCAATTTCCATAATGAATCCCCTCTTATCTGTCCTCTGCCCATCTATCTATATCCTATTGGTTCTGCTTCTTTGAATTAGTTCTTGACTAATTCCCTTCCTATCCCTTTTCCTAGAAGGAGGGAAGGATGTGGGTGACGAGGTGGTCAAGACTCGTCCTGGGGAGGAGAGACAGGATGATGGATTGTCATTTAGCCCCGTCAGCTAGGCTAAGGCAGTGGAGAACGTGAGCGAGCGGTCTGATGAAGCAGCAGGGCCTCTAAGGGGAGATTGCAAGAACTTTCCAGCAGGGTGGGCTCCCTGCCCCGAGGTTGGAGTTGAAAGGAGAAGTGGGACCCATTGGATGAGCCCCTGTTCTCCCTCTGAGGCCTGTGGAATTCTAAAGCAACGCAGGCTCAGGCTATGGTGGAAAAAAGAACGTCCCTCCCAGCACAATTCCGCTCCGGCCCCTCTGCCCAGGACATCCGCTCCAACCTAAATTTTGTGGCCAAGGAAATTTCTGGGACAGAGCATTTTGCCTCTGCCCAGCTTCCCTTTGAGGGGTGGCTTTTGTGTGTTGGTGGGGGGGAGGGTGGGGTGAGATGGGCAAGGAAGGAGCTTTGACCAAGATGCAGACCTGCTCACTCGGACCCCTGTCCTCCAGGCCAGGGAGGAGGGAAACTGAGGAAACGGAGCAAGCACTGCAGCAGCTGGCTGAGAAGTGGCAGCCACACCCCGCTGCACAAAGTCTGCAGAGAAGCCCCAAGGAGATTGATCAGCCAGCATCTCTGATTTGTAATTTCACTTAATGCTATTAAGGGGGCAGTTTGGGCCATTTGCTGGAGAGGACTGGAGAAGTTCCAGAATCCTTGGCTAATGAATCCCTAGTATTAATCCCATTAGTCGTCTACTGTCTGCTACGTCTGACCAGGTCTCTCCTTCTCCCCTTCTCCCTTCAAGCTCCCTGCCCGTGGAGAAAACTCCCTGACCCCCACGCTCATGGCGTGTTCCCATAACCCCACACAAGCCTTGCTCACCAAGCTAGTTTTACCAGAAATTGAACAGGCAGCATAGGCTGCCAACCCATACAGGGCAATTGGGGTGATGGCTTCAAGAGAATCATAGAGTCTCAGTTTGAAGAGCTCCAAGAGGTCATGGAATTCCTTTTTTGCCTCTGCAGCAGTGTTAATAATCTTTAAAGGGCACACACACAAAAAATCACCTTCTGCAGAAGGAGGGTAAGGCTGAGGTACCTGAATGGCTAGCAGACATGCTTAACATTTTTATCCAGGTGGGCCACGAGCCATACCTTTAAAGTTCCTGTTTGACAGCATCTCTGACGGGTGGTTCTTGCTCTCTGATAAGAAAGCTCCGCCCTCTGAACCCACAAGAAGTCAGTCTAACCTTTATCTCACATGGACACTCTTCTCACATTTGGACCTAGGCTCCTCAGGCCTATGTGGCACGGGAGACAGATCACCAGCTGTAGAGTCACACAAATGTGAGATGACATTCCAGTTCTGCTACTTAGCTGCTTTGTGATTTGGGGCATACAACATCCTGTGGATGGTTGGGGCCCCTCCCGCTGGCTGTTATGGGTCCGAGCCCCCTGGTTTCTGACAAGAGGGAAAGCTCCATGGTAATCAGTCTGTAGCCTGCTCCAAATTTAGGACACACATAAATGACTCTGTTTCTTCATTTATGCAATGGGAAAAATAATGGATTGGGGACTTCTGCTTCTGGGGCAATGGAATAGACATACTTTCCCCTGTCCCTCCTGCTCAGTGCATCTAAACACCCTGGGCATTACCAATGACACAGACCCAAGAAGACTCTGAAGGTGGAAGGCAAAAGGAAAGCCAGCAAGCGACCTTGGAGCCTGAGCAATGACACCACAGTCAGGCCCCTGGGTTTTCTTTTTCCTCATACATCCCATCAACAAACAATAGGAAAACATCTGGACAAATCACCCCCATCCCCAAGGAAAGGACAACAGGGAAAAAGAGAAAAATGAGGGAACATGTAATGAAGAAAAGCGAAAGAAAACTTTAACAATTTTTTAATATCTTTAGAAATGTAGGAAAATATGTTGCATCTATGAAACGGAAATAGGATTCTATAAACGAGAACATTCAGAGAATAAGAAAGCATTCTTGGAATTAAATATAAAAGTTTAAAAGTGGGTTGGAAAATAAAGTTGAGTAAATCTCCTAGGAGTCAGAATAAAAATATAACAGATGGGGGGGAGGGTAAATAGAGAAGAGTTAAGAAAATTAGAGGATTAATTCATGAATAACAGGAGTTCGGGAAGGAAGGAAGAGATGGTGACATTAGCAAAGAGATAATAATTAAATAAAAAACTTTTCCTGAACTACAGGGATATGGATTGCCAGGTTGACAGTTTTCATATTGACATATTTCCCCGTATATGAATAAAAAAGCAATAGGGTACCTCTTTGAGAAGCTTCCAGAAATAGAAGAGTCTAAATGCTTCCAGAGAGAAAACAAAGCAAAACAACAACAATAAAGCTTACATAGAAAGCATGAGGGGAAAGACTAGGAGAGACTAGAGCAATACCTTCAAATCCTAAAGCAATTGGGTTGGCCAATTATGGCCTGGGAGTCAAAGCCAGACTACAGCCTGTTTTTCTAAGGCCCCTGAGCTAAGAATGATGTTTTAATTTTTAGTGAGTTATACAAAGAAAAACATGAACAAAAACAAAGAAAAATATGTGACAGAGTGATGTGTGGTCCCCCAAATCTAAAATATTTGCTATCTGCCTTTTTTATGGAAAAATTTTGTTAGCCTGCATTCTAAAGGAGAATTCTTTTCAAATCAACCAAACTATTAAACAAGTATAAGAATACATAAAGCATACTTCCCAACTTGTTCTATGAGACCAGTATTACTCTGATACCAAACTAGACAAAGACATCACCAAAGAAAGAAAACTACAGATCAATATCCTTCATGATCATAAATGCAAAAATACTTAACAAAGTACTAGCAAACCAAATTCAGCAACATGTGTAAACGATTATACTCTGTGACCAAATGAGATTTATCCCGGGAATGCAAGGTTGATGTGATGTACTAAAGTCAATCAATGTAATATGTCATATTAATAGAATAAAAGATAAAAACCCTATGATCATCTCAATAAACAAAGAAAAAGAATTTGACAAATTCAACAGCCTTTCATGATAAAAACACTCAACAACCTAGGAATAGAAGGGAAATCCTCAGCCTGGTAAAGGCCATCTATGAAAAACTCACAGCTGACATCATACTTAATGGTATAAGACTTGATGCTTTCCCCTTAAGATCAGGAACAAAACAAGGATGTCTGCTCTCTTCACTTCTATTCAACATTGTACTGGAGTTTCTGCCAGGTCAATTAGTTAAGAAAAAGAAATTGAAGTAATCCACATTGGAAAGGAAGAAATAAAACTATATTTGCAAATGATATCTTATATATTTTTTAAAATCTGAAGAAATACACTAAAAACTACTAGAAACAACAAATGAGTTAGCAATGTGTCAGGATGCAAGATCAATATGCAAAAAAAATTGTATTTCTAAACACAAACAATGAAAAATCTAAAAATTATGATTTTAAGAAAACAATCACATTTATAATCACAGCAAAAAGAAGAAAATGCCAAGGAATAAATTTAACAAAGAAGTGCAAGACTTGTACACTGAAAACTACAAAATATTTTTGAAAGAAGTTAAAGATCTAAATAAATAGAAAGGCATCTCGTGTCCATGGATTAGAAGACTTAATATTGTCAAGGTGGTAATACTCCCCAAACTGACCTACAGATTCAATGCAATCACTATCAAAATCTCAGATTCCTTTTCCATAAATTGACAAGCTGATCCTAAAATTCATATGGAACTACAAGGGACCTAGAGTAGTTAAAACAATATTTAAAAAGAAGAAGAAAGTTGGAGGACTCATACTTCCCAATGCAAAACCTACTACAAAGTTACAATAATCAAGAAAATGTGGTACTGGCATCAGGATTGACATATAGATCAATGGATTAAATATTCAAAAATAAACTCTCAAATTTATGTTTAATTGATTTTCAAAAGGTGTTAAGACAATTCAATGGGGGAAAGAGTAGGGGGTTTTTTGTTTTTTGTTTTTTGTTTTACCAACAGGCCAGAGAAAACTAGATATCCATATGCAAAAGAATAAAGTTAAACCTTTATCTCACACCATTTATAAGAATTAACTCAAAATGTATCATGTACCCAAATATAAGAGCTAAAACTACAAATCTTCTAGAAGAAAACATAGGAGTAAATCTTTCTGATCTTTGGTTATGCAGTGGTTTCTTAAATATAACATCAAAAACAAGTGACAGAAGAAAAAATAAAGAAATTGGACTTTATCAAATTTAAAAACTTTTGTGACGTCAATTTTATTTTGGGATATTGGTATTTTAAAAGAATCAAATTAGTTAACAACATTAAGGAGGATATGTTCTAAAACTACTGTATTTATAGAACTTAAAAGATGTTACATTATTCAGAATAGCAAGTCTTACTAGAATATTTATGTTTGTAATTTTGGCAGGTTTTTTAAGTTTAAAAGTAGTGCTTAAACTTTATATTTTGATTTTTGGGGGGTCTATGTTGTAAAATTCATTTCCTTCTCTTTTCTCCCACCTTTGTTTATAAAAATATGTTTAGATATTAAATTTATTTAAACATTAATGACCTTGTTAAGGGCACAATTAATCACATTTGCTATATATCTAATAGTCACAGGCTATCAAAATGGTTAACTACACTGCTAAAATAAATTAGGCAAATGTAAATGAGATAAGTATAATGAAATTGCAAGGCATTTTCTGTTAAAAAAAAAAAACCTTTGTGCATCAAGGACACTATCCAGAAAGTAAAAAGACAATTCATAGAATGAGAAAGCAATTGCAAGTCATATGTATCCAAAATATATAAAGAACTCTTACAACTCAATGATAAACACACAAATAACTTAGTTAAAAAACTGACAAAGGATTCGAATAGACATTTCTCCAAAGAGAGTGTCCAAATGGCCAGTAAATACAGGAAAAGATGTTCAGCTTCATTAGTTATTAGGGAAACGCAAATCCAAACCATGAGATACCTCTGTATGCCCACTGGGATGGCTAAAATAAAAAAGACAATAACAAGTGCTGGTAAGAATGTAGAGAAACTAGAACTTTCACACATTGCTGGTGGGAATGTAAAATGGTGCAACCACTTTGGAAAATAGCTTGGCAGTTCTTCAAAATGACAAACATAGGATTCCTGTAAGACCTAGCAATTCCACTCCTAGGTATACACCCAAGAAAAATGAAAATATATGTCCACACAAAAACTTGTACATGAATGTTCGTAGCATAATTATTCAAAATAGCCAAAAAGTAGAAACAACCTAAATGGCCATCAACTGATGACTGGGAAAACAAAATGTGCTACATCCATGCCCTGGAATATTATTCAGCAATAAAAAAATGAAATACTAACACATGCCCCAACATAGATGAACCTTGAAAAAATTATGCCAAGTGAAAGAAGTTAGTCACAAAAGACTGTGTATTATTATACGATTCCACTTATGTGAAATGTCCAGAATCAGCAAGTCCATAGAGACAAAAAGTAGATTAGTGGCTGCCTGAGGCTGGAGCAGTGGATTGGGGGAAGAGGGGTGAGCAGAAATGGTGAAGGACTGCTAATATGTACAGGGTTTCTTTTGGGGTGTTAAAAATGTTCTAAAATTAAACTGTGATGTTGCATAACTCTGTGAATATACTAAAAACCACTGAATTATACACTTTAAATGGGTGAATTTTATGGTATGCAAAATATGCTTCCAAAAAAGCTGTAAAAATACATAAAAAACATTTTCAGATATGCAAGATTTAAAAAAATTAACCTCTCACTTATCTTTTCACAATAAACTACTTGCAGATGTATTCTGCCCAAAGTACTGAACAAACCAAGAAAGGGGGATACGTGGAATCCAGGAAAGAAGAGGTTTAACACAGGAAACAGGCAAAGGGAATTCCCAGATTAACAGTGAAGAAAAGCTCCCAATGACAGTTTGTAGCAAGATTAGAGAGCTACATGTAACAGAAGGAAAAGGGGCACCAGGAGGAAATCCCCAAGTAGAAAGAAAAGAAAAAGAAAAAGAAAAAAGAAACAGATAAACTACCTGATGTTTGCACATATTATAGTGACTTTTATTGTTCTTCCAGGAAGTTTGAGAATGAATTTGTGACAGGTACATGGAAAACTAAGCAAGCAAACGAACGAACAATGAGGCAACTATTAACTCCAGGTAAAACATAAAGTATTGAATAGTTTTATTGTACCTCCTAGACTGATAGTGAATTACATTTTTACGATCATGACATCGTAAACACGGAGCATTGATTTTACCCGTAAGGTGACAATACTGTATTGAGAGGATGACGAGAAGCAATGGAGTGAATACATTAGGTGGCAGGAGAGGAGGGTGTCATGTAAGACAACACACCCTTCATCTTCCATATAGGAACAAAAAACAACTGAAAAACCAAGTAATAGCAGTCTAAGCTGGGGAGTGGGGAGGAGAGAGAAGAAACAGGAAAGAGTTGAAAGCAGTTGTTTCTGAGAAGCAGGAATTCAAAAAAGTAGGGAATAGGATTGCAATTGTTTCATTATAGGTGTAGTGATACTATTTAATTTAAAAAACAAAACCAAAAAATGATACTCATGCATTAGTTTGGTTTAAAGAAAAAGGAGAAATCGTTTTTCAAATAAGGTAGGTAGCGAAACCAGCGCCAGCCTTTGCCGAGGAGCCCTCGGCTGCAGCGCTCCCACCTGCTTCCCCTTTCCCCTCGGTCCTCAGCAGTTTCTCTGCTCAGTAACTGACTTAGCCCCAGAACCGCCTGCTCCTGTCCGCCTCAGGATGGTACGTTTTGGCATCTGCACGGGGTCCTCTTGCAGTCATCCCGGTCCATCCCCTGTCTCTCTTGCCTCTTCCTTCTGCTTTAGAATCCTGACATGTGCCGGGCCCAGCCAATGAATCTGCTCCAGCCCGGCCCTCTTGGCTGCCCCACTCCCCTCGTAAGTCCTCCGCATGCATCCAGTGGCAGCTGCCAGCCCTGCCTCCCCCTGCGCCTCCGAGTGGGCAGCACTGAGCACGGCTGTCCAGGGAGTGGGATGGCAAGATGGCACGATGTCCTCTCCTGAGATCTGAGTGCTGCATCTGCGGATGAAGCTGAAGCCACAGACCACTTAGAAGCCACCAGGTCACTCCCTTGCTCATTCTGAGTCTTCTAAAGTCGTGGGTCTCTCTCAAGCCAAGTCTCCCCATTCCTGTACTGATATCACTGCTATTTTTAGCATGAATGCAGCATGTTTTGCTATATAACATTTTATCTTGTTTTTTTTTTAATCTTTTTTTAACTCATTTGTAAATCGAGGGCCAAGGGTAAACACTCTGAATGACGTACAATGTAGACCCAAAGCAGAAGTTCTCAGGTGCAGGCTGCACCCTGGCTCCCGTGGAGAGGCATGCTTGGGCTGAACACGGCTTGGAGTGCCATGTGTGTGCTGTGTGAGCCAGGAGAGGGACCCTGGTGCCTCACTGTCTTGCGTATTAATGATGGATGTGGGAGGGGACAGATATTTGGCTTTACAATCCGGTTACCTTGCCAGCATGAGAATAGCCTGTTCCCCCATGAAAATCATGTGAGGAGTTTGCATGTCAGTATTGGCTCCAAGCTGAGTTCTTGAAGCCCTTCCTGTGGTGCCAGCATTTTGCTGGGGTGCCCGAGGGAGAGCCTGCAGGGTCATTCAGCAGCCAATCTGACCTGTCTCTCCTCAACCAGTCTTTGCATATCTGATTTTGTTGATCTTTCCCTCTTAGCTTTGTGTCATTTAGTCTTCATCCCAGCCACTGATTAAGACACTGAAAAGTCAAGGCCAATGCAAAAGCCCTGTTGTATGCTGCTTGCCTTCAGGATGACAATAACCAATGCTGTTCTGTCTATTACATCAATAAGGTCTCCATCTAACATACTGTCATCTGGCTTATTCTTCTAGTTTGTCCACAAAGATAGTTATGGGAGCCTTTGTCCATTCCTGCTAAAATCAAAGCCCTACATTCATCAGGTCTAGCCACAAGGCCAGGACATGGCAAGTAGGGACTGGGCTAACAGGCAGGAAGTAAGGAAGGGGTTCAGGAAGCCATGTCAGGCTGTGTAGAGATGGAACTTTTTGTAAAAAAAAAATTTTATAGAGATGGGGTCTTGCTATGTTGTCCAGGCTGCTCTTGAACTCCTGGCCTCAAATGATCTTCCCACCTCAGCCTCCCGAAGTGCTAGGATTACAGGCATGAACCACTCTGCCCACCCTGAGATGGAACTTTTTTTTTTAAGTTTTTATAGAGATGGGGTCTTGCTATGTTGTCCAGGCTGGTCTTGAACACCTGGCCTCAAATGATCCTCCCACCTCGGCCTCCCAAAGTGCTAGGGAGGCATGAACCAGCCTGCCTGGCCTGAGATGGAACTTTTAATTGCCCCAGGAGTTGCATCAAGGGAAAGAAGAAAGCATAGCTGTGAGGAGAGCCCAGATCATTAGCCTATTAGGGTAAATTTGTTTATTAATGTGCTTATCAAATCGTTCCCTCTAGGAGTAGAGAGAACCCCAGACAGCCTTGGCACCTAAAAATAGAGACCACTAAAAGTGGAGAGGGGACAGAGAACAGAGAACTGGGGGATGAAACCCCCCAACTCCTTTCTCTCCACCCCCCACCCCACCCCCCCACCCCACCCCCGGCACCTAGTTTCCTCACCTGTAAGAAGCTCATCTCAGGATTGTGTGGTACGTTAGTTACTTTCTTGGGAATATCAGTTATTTTCAGGCCAAAGGGAGAGGACAGTACTTAACACATACAATTGAATTCCTCATTCCAGGCTCAACACGAAAAGGATTTGGGGGCACTTCAAACCAGACACAAGGTGACACAACGCTCCACTCTCATTCAACTCAGGCATGACTCACCTGTGAGATCTTCCCAGCCCGCTTCCTTGTGTCCCCTGTATACATTGTCATTGTACTCATCGCAGTGGATTTGCAGACGTTTGTTTACATGCCTCTCACGTCTATGACAATGTCAGCAACTTGATTGAGTGCAGGGACTGTGCCGCTCGTCTTTGTATTCCAGGGCCTGGTGTGCACCTGGCATCTGCTACCCACGAGCACAATGAAGCCTGGGACCTGGAGGGCCCGGATAGAGCTAGGGTGACATCATTCCAACTGCCCCTCCCTCTTTCACTCAACCCAAGTCAGTAAGCCCAGAGCAGAGCATATAGTAGATGCCCAGAAAGCAAAATATCCACCTGCCCGTGAGGAAGGTCCAGGAATAACGCTTATACCAGACTCTGCCTGAGCGGCTCAGCCCTGCTCTCAGCCGACCAGGCCCAAGGAGCCCTGCGGCACACCACCACAGCCCTGCCCTCGCAATGACAGTCATCAGCACGGGTCAGAAGGGGCTTCCTTCAGTCCAGGAAGTGAGGAGCGACCCTTGCAAGGCTCCTCGGCACCCCGTGGCGTGGAGGGCACCCTGCCCACTTCGCGCTCACCAGCGGTTCTGACATTCGGCCCTGCCGATGGTGATGTCCCTGCCTTCACAAAACCCCCGTCCTTAGGGAGGCAGATGGTAGCAATGACACAGAGTGCACCAGAGGTGGGGAGGGGCGGCGAGGGGAGCAACGAGGGTGAAGACTGGGGAGCGCTGGGGCAAGGGGGGCTGCGCTGTACGGTGGGATCACAGGAGCCTCCGTTGACACCAGCTTGACCCACCCCCCCACCTCCGCTCCTCCCTGGTCCCATCTGCTCCGCTCACCCTGCTGGGCACGCCAGCTTTCACGCTCTGTCTCCAGCCTGCCTCAGGGCCTCCCCCACTGCCTGCAGTGCTTCCCCTTCACCTGCTCAGGTGCCACCTTCTTGATGACACCTGCCCTGACCACGTTAAAGTTGCACCCCCTCCCCCTCCCCCTTACCCTGCTCCGTGTTTTCCCAGGACACTTAACACCAGACGGTGCACATCAAGTGCTCGCTACTGTGCGGTCGCTCACTGCCCTTCTCCCCCTGCCTCGTGCAGGACCCCGTGCTGCTTTGCTTTGCTCGTGCATTTCAAGTGCCTGGAATAATGCCCAGCACAGGGCGGGTGCTCGACGGGCACTGTAGACATCGCACATCCACTTGACCCTGAAGTGCACACTCTGTACCAGACGCTACCCTCCGTGGGCAAAGAAGACCCTTTAGAATGGTGGGAGGGGAGGGGGAGATGCCACCCAGCTGCCTTGGGAGCTGTTTCGGTCTAGAGCTGATGGGAAAGGGAGGGGGTGTGGTCAGTTTGGGATTCTCCATTGACCTGCCACCTTGCCCTCTGCCCTCTGCCCTCTTCACTCCAAAGGGCACAGGGTTCGGGGCCTTTCTCATATCAGGAACCTGGAGTGGGACCCAAACAGGGAGGGCACGACCGGAGACCTGGGGCAGAGTCAGAGTGGGGCTGGGAGCCACGGCCAGCAGCCGGGCGAGGGAGCGGGCCTGCGGGGTGGGTAGGAAGTGAGACGGGCACAGAACCTCCTGCAGAGGCCGAGGGAGGGGAAATCCCTGTCCTTATCCACTCCCTCGGGGATTTTGTAATGAGCCTTGTGATGCCATCCCATTTTCAATTCTACAAGGCTCCTGGCACTCTCAGCGGTGTGTCTGGGAGAATTAACTGCCTGAATGCCTAATGACAGACAGGAGGAGCAGAGAGCCGGGGTGTGTGTGTGTCAGTGTGTGATGGTGGGGAAGAGGCAGTGCCGTTCTCTCTCTGCGACGCCTTGTGACTGCACCCCCAGCTGTCCATCGTCAGAGCCACCATCTTCCCGGAGCGTCATCCACACCTCCGCCGTTCCTGAGTCTCTGGCCAGGACTCTGACCTCTTGGTTTTCCCAAGCAGGGCTTTTGCAATCCCTTTTCCTCAAGCTTAGCACTCATGCCTGCCATGCCCGGGGTGTCCTTGACCTGCTGTGACCCACTCCAGGCTGACAGTCACTTCCTCTAAGGGCCCCAGTCACTCTATCGCCGACACGTGTTCCCTGGGGCTGGTCAGAGTTAAGTCCAGCGTGGGGCATTTCTTCCCTGTTTCCTCTGCTTCTGAGCTCTGAAATTATCCATTGAGCAAATCAATAATTCATCAGATTATCCATCTTTAGTCTGAATTAGAGCTCATTGCCGCTGGCTAGACTTTGAAGTCCTGCCTCACCTGACTCCACCCCAGCCAGCTTTCCAGTGGAGTCCAGCCCGCCGGCTCCCGCCCGATCATGCCGGGCCCTTCTCCCCACACTGCCGCCCTGCCCCCAAGTCTTAGTGCGGTCTGGTCCCTGTTCAGAAGCCCCGTCCTTCTCTCTTTGTTGTGCTCCAGGTCACTCTTCAAGGTCCCATTCCAAGCCCAGGCTTCGCCACGAACGTCCCTGGGCTTCTGCAGCAGACAGAAGTATTTCCAATGAGGAGCACACAATTTTGCATCTACTCGCACTCGATCTGTTCCCTATTTGCAAACTCTGTCTTCCTGCAGAAGAAGACAACAGAAGGGCAACACGAGGGCAGGACGCCAGACTCCTGACGTCCCCTCACCACACCAAGCCAGCACACTCGGGGAACACTTGGTGAAGTGGTGCAGCCTCGTCTCCACACTTCTTTCTCGCTCTATCCCTTTCTCTGAATCCAAACTCCCTTTAGCCCGTCAGCCCTCAATCTCACTTTCCCTCTGGGCCTTGGGGATTAGACATCCCAAGGTATATGATCAGACTCTGGGTTCTAGAAGGTCCTGCTGGCTGCAAGCCTGCTGAAGATGTCAATACCAGTAAATACCGACCAAGTAGTAAGGGGCCACTGCAGCAGCCCAGGGGAGAGGTGGCAGGAGCTGCTCCGCGGAGCTGGTGACAGAGACAGAGAGAGGTGGGTGGACAAAGAGACCATCAGAGGGTGAGCAGACGACCCATTGTCCAGCCCGCTACAGTTTGCAAAGTACTTTTGCATCCACCACCTCCTTTGCCTCTCAACTGCCCGTGAGATGTGCTGAGCAGGTGCAGTTGTCTCGGCTTTATGGTGATGAAATGGGGCCGTGGAGAGGGGAGTCAGCGGCCCAGATTCACACAGCTGCTCAGGACAGGGCTGGGTCTCACATCCAGATCCTCCGACACCACACCCGGGCCTCCTTCCAGCCTCCTGTCACCAGGACTCATGCGGGCCCTGCCATGGGAGGGCCTGGAGTTAAGCTGGGGAACCCTGACTCGTTACCTGCCTGAGGCTGTTTACACAGTTCCAATTGATTCGTTGTAACCCGTAATTATTTTTGCTGAATTTTTTTTTCACGCCCCATTTGTTTTTTACTCTCCAGCAGACAGGCTACAAGAAAAGCAGCTTGGAAGATACGTGGGAGCAGGAGAAACTGTCTTTACTTCTGGGGTAGAAGGTGAGGGGGTTCTAGATGCTGGTTTCCCGGCTTGCACTGCACCCCCCACACCCCCGCATTGGTTGTAAATCCCCACTTGTCCTTGCTGGAACTGGAGTGGAGCCCAGTCTCTTTCCCCCCACTGCAAGACCCCATCATAGCAGTCCCTATACCCATTGCCATGCCCCCTCCTTGAATAAAGTCTGCCTTTCCATCTTTAACATGTATTTGAATAATTTTTTTTCTTTAACAGGGTTGGTCACTCAACTCAGAGAGCTTGGGGAAAGGCTTCTGCCCATCGTCTGATCTACAGCGTCCCTTTGAGAAGGTCAAGGCTGCTCAGTGTCTGTTCCCTCCAAGCCAACTTGCTCGTGGTCAGAAGAGGTCCTGCTATGTCTGGGTGGCTGTGTGGGTGTGGAGTGCAGGTCTCCACCTTGGGACCCTTCACTCACTCCCCTGTACTCTCCCCCAGGGTTCAAACACTCCCCAGTGCCAGCTGGGCAGAGCCAACCTCCCCTCTCTTGGGAGCCAACTCCTTCCCAGCGTTGGTAAGGGGGGTTTTGTTTTGTTTGTCTTTTACAATCACAGGGGAAACACATAGAAGCTGTTAACCCCACCCCTGTGAAAGAAGCCTCAATCCCAGTTCTCAGCTTGGATGGCCTTCCCTGAGCGGAGCTGGGGCAAAGCGGGAAATAGCTCTCATCCTTTCGTGACAAGCCTGTAGTCAGGAAAACAGACGCAGTTAATTTCTCAATCTAGCTGTCCTACCCCACTGCCACTTATAGGTAACTCACAATTTGTAAACCTCACTGTTGGTAGTCCTCACTCTTGTTATCTCAAGTTAGTTATTATCAGCTACATTTTACATGTGAAGAGGCTCGGAGAAATTAAAAAAACAAAAACAAAAAATTTACCTAAAGACACACAACTATTTGTGATCGAGTGGGGAGGGATTCAAACCCAAGCCTGACCAAAGGCTATTTGCCTCTTGCAGCCACCACTGGCTGGAGTTAAAGAGTGATCTCCACCAAAGGTATCCGCATTGTCAAAGCCTCGGAAAGGCTGTAAGGAAAGACATGCCCAAGGAAAGTCTAAGAAGGTCAGTGGACTGGGGCACTATATGCTGGAGGCAGCCTCCAGCGTCTTTCAAACCTACACCAGGTCAAAAAATAAATAAACAAGAAGCACAAAGAAGTATTGAACTCTAGTTAATGATATGACACTGAAGCATTTAGAGGTTAAGTGTGTAAATGTCTGCAACTTCCTTTGAAAGGTGTCCAAACATAAGAACAGCCTGGTGAATGGATATGGGATATGGGATATGGGGTAAAGCAACGATAGCAAAATGGTACCTACAGAATCCAGGTTGTGGGTATGTGCGTGTTCACTGTGCGATTCTTTAAACTCTTCTGAATGTTTACATTTTTCAGAATAGCACACTGGGGGAAATAAATCCCACAGGGGGTAGTCACAGCCACCTCCTGTTGCACACGACCCTGGCTGGAGGGAAGCTCAATCATCAGTCACAAGTTCTTTCCCAAGTCTCCTGCCGGAAGAGTCCTGCACTAGACACTTAAAGATGCAGAATGATGAACAGGCAGTCCCTCCCTGCTTTGTGGAAATTTAGGATACCTGGGAGGAAATAGGACAGAATCATAAAGTCAGCAGTCGTAAGGACAATGAGCTCTTTATTTTCTCCTTTCATGGACGGAGAGCGGGAGTGCAACTTGCCTGAACTACACATGTCCAAAAGCCTTTTCTATTTGACTCTGATGCACGGGAAGGCCACCATGGTTAAAGAGACAGAACTGGGCAGTAAGGGAAGGTGACCCGGGAGCCCCTGGCGGATTACAGAAGATCCCACAGTGGAGAATCCAACTGCAGGTCCCTGAAGGTGTGTTGCAGAGCAGGAGTGGTGCCTTTCAGTGGCCGGTTGGTTCAGCGGCAGCCAGGCCCAAATCTGCCAATTCCTGTCAACTTGCACAAGCCATTGTTCTCTTTGAAGCTTCATTTCCTCTTTTGTTAAGGACCCTAAACTATTGCCTGCAGGCCAAATTTTGCCTAGGGCTTGTTCTTATATGGCATGTGAGTTAAGGGTTTTTATATTTTTAAATGGTTGGGAAAAAATCAAAGGAAGAGCAACATGTTGTGAGATGTGAAAATTATATATAATTCAAATTTCAGTGTCCAGGAAAAAAGTTTCTCGGATAACAGCCATGCTCGTTTGTCTCGGCTACGACAACTTTCAACCTGCAACAGCAGAGCCAGGTAGCTGCAGCAGAGATGGTGTGGCCTGCAAAGCCCAAAACATTCCCTCTCTACTTCTGTACAGAAAAAGTTTTCCAACCTGGTGTGTGAAACGATCCACCTACCTCACTTCACAGAATTGCTATGAGAATTAATGAGATTTGGGCTTAGTAAACTGGAAGATTCCCTAAGATGCAAGGTGTTACTACTGCCCTGATTTCATTTTCCTCAATACCATCCTTACAAAGGAGGGAGAATCTGGAAGAAATGTCTTCTATAACAGAAACAGAAACTAGCGTTGAGAAAGGGAGGCATGCAGAAATAAATGCCCCTGTTTTACCCACCAGGCTGCCCACAGCAAGGGCCTTCGCTATGCACTCCTGCCAGGCTGCAAATCTGGGGGTGTACAATCCTGTCTGAAAAGGTCTGCAGGAGAGGACCAGGCATTTTTGAGGAATTTAGTGAGCCAGTTGTTAAGCACACCATTATTAAAATCAATTACATAAACTTAAAATTCAATAAATGATATTAAAAGAAAAGGTAATAAATACTCAAATTTCACCACTACCTAATTCTTTGACTATATTTTATTAATATTTATGCTCTTGAGGTTATTTATGTCTATTCTATCCACATGGTGAAAATATTATACTATATAATGGTGTGCTACTGTGACTCTCTTCCTGGCTCTGCATTCAACAATGTCATATTTAGTATCTTGGAATTAGTCGTGGTGGGAGTATTTACACCTTGGCAAGTGGCAAACCCTACAAATCAGGCATTTGCCCACCTCAAAGGGGCTGTTAAACACTTTCACACACTGCTGGGACCGGTGGCTCCATTTACAGCAGATTCACAAGGGGGAGAGTGAGGAGAAGTGAGGAGAATGACGGGATCGAAGGCAGACACTATGGGGAGCAGAAGAGGAAGACTAGATCTTTGTTCCAAGAAACCTTTGAACCAGAAGAGGAGTACTTGGGGACCAAGGCTCCAGAACTTTTCCTGGGGAAGCCCAGAGCCTTGACATGTGCAACATTACCATCCACATTCTTTGGTTACACGTCCAGAATGGTGACGTCTGAAAGAATCTGGTTGCATAAAGATGGGGACACCAAGCCTCGGGGACATGAGGACTTACCTGCAGTCCACCAGTGTCTCAGAGCCACTTGACTCCTCCCAGACTAGGTGTTTCCAGGACAGTGATGGTATTTTACCAAAACCAGCTGGTGACAGGAAAGGGACACATGAGGAGGCCCTGCATTGCTGCTGTCCTCCTATCCGTGAGAACCTGTCTCCCTCCGTCCCGTCAGCAGGTGTCTGGAGGCTTTGTCAATCCAGAAGAGCCTGACCACCCGCACCCTCAGCTCGTCGTCCCTCATCAGCCCTCTTCTCGCAGCCCTTCAGTCACCTCCCTGGGCCGGCACAGGCTCATGAAGAGCACGGGGAGTGTTTGGCACATGGGCGAGGTGACTGACTACAGCTTTGGGAAGCTCAGATAGCTGTCTTGTCAGGCGAGCTGTCAAAGAGTGTCTTCATTCTCTAACGAGGGGACTTTGCCTCTTGACTTTCTGTACTCCTTCCGGAGCAGACCAACAGAGATGTGTACAAGGAGACAGAGGTAGCAGCATGCTGGGAGTGGTCCACTTGGTAAGCACATGAAATAACTTTAGAGCATCACTTCCCTTCGGTATCACGTAAAGGAGTAGACTTTTGGAAAGTCATGTTTAGAAGCAACCCAAGAGGTCCTCACATCCAAAACTTCATTTTACAGATGTAGAAACTGAGGCCAGGAAGAGGAAATGATAAGAGCAAAATTCCATTGCTAATACGTGCCGGTGTTGGATTCAAACCCAGGTGTGATATTCTGATATAACAAGAAATACACATTTGGTTTCTGCCCCTGGTTCCTGGTACACACTTCCTAAAACTTTTGGAATCTCTGGCGTGATAAGAGCATCTCCTGTATGCTAATGAGAGAACTGGTGGCTGGGGGCTCCCAGGTAGCTTCAGCATGGGGGCTGGTCACCAGGAAGACCAAGCCCAGATGAGAACCTTTGGAAAGGGGAGGACGCTGAAGGTTGAGTAGGTCACTACTGGCGATGACGTAATCAACCACACCTATATAATGAAGTCTCCATAAAAGCCCAAAATAACTGAGTCCAGAGAGCTCCCAGACTGCTGAGCACATGGGCGCCTGGCGGGCAGTGCACCAGGAGAGCACAGACGCTTCACAATAATCCGGGAAATGTAAGTGTTTCCCCGAGTTCTGTGAGCTGATCTAGCAAATTAACTGAACCCAAGGAGCAGGTCATGGGAATGCCCAATTTATAGCGGGTTGGTCAGAAGCACACGTCACAACCTGGGGCTTGCAACTGGTGACTGAAGGGGGAGCAGTCTTGTGGGACTGAGCCCTCAACCTGTGGGGTCTGACACCGTCTCCAGGTAGATGGTGTCAGAATGGAACTGAATTACGGGACACGCAGTTGGTGTCCACTGGAGAGTTGCTTAGTGGGTGAGCGAAAGTCCTCACGCATCGGTCACAGAAGTGTGCTGTAGCGAAAACAATGTTTTTCCTTCAGACCAGGTCAGTTTGCAGTCTGTTCTTTTCTAAGAACCAACCTAGAACTTGGTTCTTGACATCAGATACAATGTGAAATTCATGGAACCATTACTTTTTTTTTTTTTTAAAGTAGTCTATTATATATATTCCTGGAAGGATGCTGAACACTATGAAATGAATCTGATGAACACAGTTCCGGGCATTTACAGCCTGGCTTAACAGTTCAAAGTCGACAGATGGACATAGACAGAAAAGGGGGTGTATGCTTAGACAACAGATATATGGGCAGAATTTGCATTCCACGGTGGTGAGAAACACAAGCTTGGTAGCGTGAGAAAGGCAAGGGCTTGGGAAACCGAGACCTGAGTTCAAATCCTACGTCTGCTATTTATTAGCTGTGTGACCTTGGGCAAGCTACTCGGCCTCCCAAAACCTCAAATTCCCTGACTATAAAACACAGACAGTAATATTCACTTAACACGGGTGTTATGAGGATTGAATGGGATGTTTATAAAGTACTTAGGGGGGTTCCTGAACACCTGCATCCCCCCTCCTTCACAAGCAAAGGCTGGGGGAAAATTCAGTAGCCCAGACTCTGACCCTGGGTGCTCTGAGCCGCTGTCTCTTGCAGGCCTCACTTATTCTTCTAGCTTGGGAAAGGCCTTGAGTGCCAAAAATGACCAGAATTTTGAGAAGAAAGGAAGGGACGCAAAGAGGATGCCATGTGCTGGCTCATCTCGTGGCTCTGGTGAGCACTGGTGAGGAGTGGGTGTCGCCTACAGTGGCCTGTTTCCTTGATGGTCCTTCCAGAGTTGGCATGCACCCATTTCGGGCTTGTGGAGGTTCATTCCCACAGGACAATTGCTTCTGGGCTATTTCTCTGGGCTCTGTGCCAGGCAGACTCTGGCATTCAACCCAGTTGAAGCCGGAGCGCAGAGAACTAAAGACAGGACAGGTGCTGCATGTCAATGACCAGAGGGAGATGGAAAACACACTCTGCTCGTCCGTGTAGACACTGGCTTGGCCTGTTGCAAGCCAGCTGGAGAGAGATGCAGAGGTGTACACACGCAGAGGATGGGCAGGCATCTGATGACCACGTCTGGTCAAGAGCTTTCGTCCATGGCAAAAAAGAGAAGAGGCATGTATGTTTGGGCAAATGTGACTGCAGCGTGTGTGTATGTGAATGTGTTTGTGGCACGGGTGTTTGAGTACGTGCTGTGTGTTGTGAGAATGGTGGGTGGGTGTGAATGTGTGTGTGAGCGGTAGAGATCCAAGATGTAAATAGAAAGCAAAGATGCCATAAGCCACAGGCGAAAACCGTGTAGACGAGTGCTTTTAGCGTGAACCTGTGTGTGTGCCTGTATGTGAAATTGGCATACATGTTTGGTCTGGTGTTCTCTGTGTTTAAAAATATATATGAGTAGATGAGTTAGTGTTGTATGTATTTGCACATGAGCTTGTATGTGTAAGTGTTGGGTGTTGCTATGGTCTGAAAGTTGATATCTTCCCAAAATTCATATGTTGAAACCTAACACTCAATGTGATCATATTAAGAGATGAGGCCTTTGGGGAAGTGATTGAGCTACGAGGGCTCTGCTGTCATGAATGGGACTAGTGCCCTTATAAAAGAGGCTGAAAAAAGATGCCTTGTCCCTTCTGCTGTCTGAGGACACAGCAAGAAGCCACCACCTTTGAAGCAGAGAACAAGCCCTCGCCAGACACCAAATCTGTTGATACCTTGATCGTGGACTTCCCAGATGCTAGAGCTGTGAGACCTAAATTTCTGTTGCTTATAAATTACCCAATCCAAAGTATTTTTGTTACAGCAGCCTGAGTGAACTAAGACAGGTGTGTTATGTGTGTATCTATGGAAATGTATGTGCTTCTGGCCGGGGCTGGGAACATAATACTAGTGTGAGACAGTAATGGATTCCTGTCTTCTTACAGGCCCACGATTCTATCTCCTACGGTCTGTTGTAATTTACCCATTGTGAGTGAGATCCTCAAGGTCTCGGTAAGTCTAGTAAGGCCTGGACCCTGACACTGTATCCACTTGCCACTCAAACCCAAGCCACCCAGAAACACCCCTCCTGTTAGGCCCCAGCACTGGGAGGAGCCTCCGAACCGAAGGCTGAAGGATCCAAAAGACAGTCCGCCTCCCCTCAGTCTGCCCTGCAAAGAAGAGGTCCTGCAGCTGAACCTAGACAGTCATACCAGCTCCGTTTTCAGCTCCGCAGAGCCCCCAGTTTCCCACCTAGGCCCTAAAGCGGCTGGTTGGAAGGCCCAGATAATTTCTCACTACCTTGTCATCTCCTGAAAGCTGCTTACTCTAACAGGCACCCCCTGCTCTGGGGATGACGTTCCTTCTTTGCTCATTTCTCTCTGCTTTTGTCTAATGAGGTGCAGGAGGCTCTGAAACTGACAATAGAATTACCTGGGACTCCAAAGTCTGTCAATCTCCATTAAGAACCCAGGGAGAGAATAGTCAAAGCACTGGGACACCTTGGTGCTGTTATCGCATCGGGGTTCACTGAGAGAGCAAACAAACAACCTTCCCCGACAGATGCTCACCCTGGGTGATGAGTCACCCTGGCTTCCAGCCCAGGCTGAAGCCTCCACCTTACCCCCCAACTCCGAGGGGCCCGAGCCCCAGGATACGGGTGCACCTCACTGCTGGGCACTGGGACATCAGCTAGGCTCACTCCTTCCCAGAAGACCTGCCTGAGTTTGGCTCAACAGCCCTCTCCCCACTTTAATGACTTGTGGAAAGTGCAAAGCTCCCTTAGATTTCCATGATTTTCTGGGTAACTTAAACGTCCTCTTGATCACATCTGGTTTTGAACTGCTGGTGAATTATTCGGTCCATGGACCATCTCTCTGATCCCCCACCCTCCATGTGCTTTTTTCAGTTCCCACAATTCCAACCCACTGTGGAACTCAGTCTTTTTCCTTAACTGATGAAAAAAGACCACTCAAAGGTTAGTCTGTTCAATAATGGTGCTGGAACAATTGGACAAACATATGCAAAAAACGAAACTCAGCCTAAACCTCCCAACTTATACAAAAATTAACTCAAAATTAACTTTAAATGGATTATATGGATCATTTTACATGTGGATCATATGTAAAACATAAAACATCAAGAACAGGCCGGGCGCGGTGGCTCACGCCTGTAATCCTAGCACTCTGGGAGGCCGAGGCTGGTGGATCACTCGAGGTCAGGAGTTTGAGACCAGCCTGAGCAAGAGTGAGACCCCATCTCTACTAAAAAAAAATAGAAAGAAATTATCTGGCCAACTAAAAAATATATATATATAGAAAAAATTAGCCAGGCATGGTGGCACATGCCTGTAGTCCCAGCTACTTGGGAGGCTGAGGCAGAAAGATTGCTTGAACCCAGGAGTTTGAGGTTGCTATGAGCTAGGCTGACGCCATGGCACTCACTCTAGCCCGTGCAACAGAGCAAGACTCTGTCTCAAAAAAAAAAAAAAAAAATCAAGAAGAAAGCATAGGATAAAGTCTTTGTGACCTTGGTTAGGCAGAGTTTTTTGATGAAATACCGAATGCATTATTGATAAAATTAAAAAAAGATAAATTAGATATTATCAAAATTTAAAATTTTGCTCTGCAAATGACACTGTTATTAATAGAATAAAAATACGAGCCACAGATGGGGAGAAAATATTTGCAAATCACATTTTTGACTAAGGATTAGTATCCACAATATATCAAAAACCCTCAAAACTCAACAATAAGAAAACAAACACTCATTTAAAAAAATGGACAGAAGATTGGAACAAGCAATTCTCCAAAGAAGATATAGGAATTAAAAATAAGCAAATGAAAAGATGTTAAACATCATTAGTCATTAGAGAAGTGTTACATTAAAACTATAATGAGATATGACTACAAATCTATTAGAATAGCAAATAAATAAATAAATATGACTGATAATACCAAGTGCTGGTGCAGGTGTGGAGCAACTGGAACTCTCATTCATTGTTGATGGAAATACAAATGGTACAGCCATTTGGAAAATAGTTTGGCAGTTTCTTATAAACTTAAATATACATCTACCATATGACTCTACAACCCCACTCTGCTCTTATCAAGAAAAGTGGAAACTCATGTTCATATAAAAACCTGTACATAAATGGTTATAGCAGCTTTATTCATAATTACCAAAAACTGGAACAACCCAAATGTTCTTTAACTGGCAAATAGATAAACCATGGTACCTCTATAGAGTGAAATACCACTCGGCAGTAAAAAAGAACAAACTACTGCTTGATGCAACATGGATGAATCTTAAAGGCATTTTGCTAAGTGACAAAAGTCAGATCCAAAAGGTTGGCATATTGCATGATTCCATTTATATGACATTCTGCAAAAGGCATAACTGTAGTAACAAAAAAATAGATCCGTAGTTGTCAGGGGCTAGGGGTGGGAGAGTGTCTGACCATAAAGAGGCAGGTCAAGGTCATTTTGGAGTAATAGAATTGTTCTTTATCACGACTGTGGTGACAGATTCATGACTCTATGCTTTGTGGAGACCAATTGTACTGTATACCACAAAAAGTACATTTTACTGTATGCAAATTTTAAAAAATTGACCAGAATGTTGGGGGAACCCCACGTGGAATACAAACTAAGAAATAAGCCAAACTGTATTACAAGTGAATCATAGAATTATACTGAAAGACATAGAAAATAACCTAAGTAACTTTGGAAAGCAATTCTGAGTGCGTACTGTAAGACTAAGGACAGGTACTGTAGTAAGTAAATTTGCTCCTCACAGAGGTGGGGCTTAGTAGTTCTGAAACTGCTTGATGTGGGTACATACTAGGGTTGAAGAACAAGTAATTCTCATCAATCGCAGCAGGTATATTCTATAAATCACTGTAAACACTGAATTAGCGAATACCGAAAAATTGCTCCTAGAGGAAATACAGGGTTAGGGTCCTGTGAGCATCTGGTCACAACATTTTTTATCAATCAGTACATAACCTCGTGTGTATTTCTGTTTAAAGACACCTTATTTATCATATATTGCTGATTCATTAACACTGAACTCACACCCGGCAGTGCCATTACTCACGCTTGAATGAAGCTTCCCTAACCCAGGTGTTTCACTGTAAGACACGTCACGGCCTTCTTGTGCTTAGGAACATTAGACAGCTCTTCAGCACCACGCATGGGGCTCATTTTAAATGGCAAAATCACCAACAGAAAGCAAAAAAAGTAGAAAACGTGACACTAAATAGACTGCGAAGAGGACACTTTACAGTATGACAGCTAAAACAGGAAGGCAGAATGGAGCCCTGTTTGACCTCAGCTAGGAACAAACACAGTGGGCAGATGTTTTTGAAGCTCTGGGCACATCTCCAAATGACCACCAAAGTGCCATGAGTATTGATTTTGGGGTTACAGATTTTGATTAGTAGGAGAATTTGCAAATAGAGAATCCGTGAATAAAGAGAATCAACTGTATGCTGTGGATAATGAATCAACTGTATGCTGTGGATAATGAGAGCCAGATGAGGGGGACGGGATATCAACCCAACCACCTCCCTGAGGTCAGTTAACGTCTGCTGAGGGCACTAGACTCTCTGGAGTCAACCTCATCAACCAAGCATTCCCCACTCCTTTTACAAAGGCAAAAAGTGAGACCTGGGAAGCAAGTGACTTGTCCGGGTCACCCCTTAGACAGTCCTTTGTCTCCATTTCCTATAAGGACTCTGGGTTGCCTAGTTCACCTCTCCAGGATCTAGGGCCCTGAAGGCTGAGTAAGGGTGGGGATGAGGGTGTTAAGATGCTTGAAATCCAGTCCTCAGTTTACCCAGATGGCACGCTCTCCTACACTACCAATCGGCCAGAAAGAAACTCTAAACAGTGAGTGCAGGGCTGTCTCAGGCCTCTTCTCCTTTGCCAGCATTCACTCTCCAGGTAATCTCATCTATTCTCATTACTTTAAGTACCATCTATATGCAAATTTGTATCTCCAGCCAAGACCTCTTCCTCTGAACTCCACACTCCAATTTCCAGCTGCCTTCTTGATGCCACCTGGATATCTAAGGGGCTATCAGACCTAACATCTCTCGAAAGGAACTTTGATTCCCTCCCCAACCCTAATCCTTCTTCTTTCTTTCCCAGCCTAGTAAACGGTGGCTCTACTTGCTCAGGCCAAACCTGGGGCGTCTCCTTGATCCGTTCTTTCTCTCACATCCTATGTACAATCCAAGGACTTCCTGCCACCTCCATTGTGCCACTGCATTTGCAAACCTCCTGAACTGGGTTCGCTGCTTCCAGCCTTGCCCTGCACAGCCTGCCAAATGACAGCTAGAATTGTCATAAAATGTCATGTTGTGTCACTCCTCTGCTTAAAACCCTCCAAAGGCCTCCGTCTCACTCAGAGTGAAACCCAAGACCTGTAGACAACCCCAAGGCCTCAGCGAGCTCTGATCTCTCTGATCTCCGACCCCACCCCTCACCCTGCTCCAGCCACTTGAGCCCTGGCCGGTCCTGAGCAGCCAGGCACCCTCCCACTGGGCGTGTGCCCTTGGGTTCCCTCTGCCTGGGAAAGCTCTCTCTCCAGAGAGCAGGCTTGTGGCTTTTCAGCACTTTCCTACCTGATTCTGGACAAGCAGGAGAAGATCTGGGTGGGAAACCTTGGCTTGCCAGGGGTAGTCGGGCCTGCGCCTCCAGCCTCACGCTTTGCTGAGCTCTGCCTGAACGTCCCTTCCTCAGAATGCTCAGACCCCGTCGCCAATACTGCACCATCCCCGTCACTCTTACCCTCTCCTCCTGGTTGTTCTGAACGCTCCTTGCCTCCTTGCCGCCTGCTATGATATGTGTGTGAATTGTCTGTCTCCCTCCACTAGGTTGGAGGCTCGTGGCTAGTGTGTCCGCTGCTCTGTCCCCAGTAGCTGGCATGCTGCCGGGCACGAAGTCGGCTCTCCCAGGGAGACGGCAGCCAAGGAGGACAGCCCTGGATTTTCCCCAGGGGTGGAAAGTCTCGGCCCTCTGAGGGCCCCCAGAAGCACCCACCCCACCGCCAAGGCTGTGGGTGAAACAGGCCAGACTGTCCTAACAGCCTCGACCCAGAAAGGGCCCCGAAACTTTTAACGCGACAAAATGACAATGCAGCGGGTTGGGGTTTGGCACAGCTTCCGGTTCCCCCACCCCCCCATGGAATCAGGGGCCCCTGAGGCTGCAGAGGATCCTATTCCCCCCACCCAGACTCTGCCCCTCTTCCTGGAGCCAACTTCCTCCCACCCCCCACACATGTTCCCAGAGCTCATCTGGAACCTTCTGATTTGCATCTCCAAAGAAATAAAATACATTCCACTAAACGCTGTTTATTTTCCTCTGTTTGCCCGGGGCGGGCCTGTTGTGGCTTCCCACGCAGAGTGGATAATCAAGGCGGTTTCCGTGGCTGGGGAGCTGGGGACCTCAGGGGCCTCCACAATAAGAAAGAGGGGACCGCAGCTCCAGTTTGAAAGGAGAAGCGGGGAGAGGAAAGATAAACCGACAACAAAACCTGCCTGACACAATTATAGCCACATTTGCATAACAGAGACCGAGAGCTCCCTAGAAGGAGCGGTAATTAGATTCTCCAGTGATTAGGGACACTTTCCAGCCGTGGGGAGAGGAGATGGAAATCCAACCTTGAAGTGGAAAAAGAATGCACCGAATTCGGGATCGCTGGCGGGTGGCGGGAAAGGAGGGATCACAGACTGAGAGCTCATGGACTCTGGAATGACCCACAGACCTGCGGGGGAGTGTGCAGGCTGTACCCCAAAACAGCCGTGCCACCTCATGCCCCCGTAACCTCCCCATACCTGGTAAATGGGGGTTGGATGCTTAAAAGCGCCACCACTGGGAGCCGTGTGGAGGGAACACATGGGCAGGATGCTCACCTGGAAGACACCTTCCCCAGTTCCCTTCCCAGGGTGGGTCCTACAACGCCTGGCTGTGTCCCGTGGGAATCTATGGTGCGAAGTCGACCCCTGCACAAGCAGGTAGCTTTGGCGTTGAGGAGGCAGTGACCCTGGGGAGGGACAGAGGTGGGCAGTCTTGTGACTGGGGCGTATGAAGCAGAGGGAGGCCCAGGCGTGTGAGGAGACATGGTCTTAGGTCAGCTCTTTCTCTGCCAAGCCCCGATTCTCACTGTCGCCCCTTAAGAAAGTGTGACATCATAGGGTCACCCTGGATGCCATACTTGTGCATCTATAAAAACCATTTGCAAATGTGCACTCCCTATTATTAGCAACCAGTCATTGGTATTGTACCTCCTGCTGTCCGGGTTACGAGCTCCTTGATGACAGAAAGCAGATTTTTTATTATTTTTATTATCATTTTTAATTCCCGGCACTTGGCACATAGTGGATGATCAGGAAATGTTTAATGCATGACAATCATTCTGACACTTCCTCTCCAGTGCTGTGGGATTGGCTAATGGCAGGGGAGTCTTTCGAATCAGACAATTGCGGTCTAGGGCCATCATGACTCAGCAAAGGATTAAGAGACTCGGGGCTGTAATCCTCCTAGATGACTTCTGGGCAACGTCAGGATGTTGGAACCAATGCCCTGGGTTTCCAAAAACAGAGTGAATTGCAAAGAGGTTTCTTTAAAAGAAAACAGATTCATGTCATCCTTACCTCTAATCTGGACTCCAACATTAGAACCTAATTGCTATGATTAGAGAAGAATGAGTCAACATTTATTCTTTTTTTAAAGGGATGTGTTTGTGTGTGTGTGTGTGTTTCATTTAAGTTGTGGCTATGGAAGTATTTTTGCAAGTCAAGTACCAGCTGAAGCTAAGAGTTTGTGTTCAGCTGGTTTCCATGGTAATCTGTCAGCTTCCTTCACTTCCCTCTCTCCCCCCCTGTTATGGGGATACTCCTTTTCTAAGCAGGAGGGCCAAGATTGGTAGAAGAGAGAAAGCGACATTATCCACACCAGCCTCAACTGCTCCCAGACCCTGCAGCTGAGGGGTCACTGCAAACCCCGCGTGTCCATCACTGGGGAGCAGCGCTCGGAGCTGGGGGACAACGGGCCGCCCGCTCCCAGGTCACCTCCACCCCAGATTCCTGTTCGGCCCCGCCCCACCCTGACAGCCAGGCTGATGCTGTAGGCACAGCTGTGCCCAGGGACTTAATTACATGCTTGGGATTCTGTTCTCAAAGACCAGGTATTAGTTTTTAAAATAGAAAGCTGGCAAGGGGTTAAAAGGAAGACAAGAGCCGGGGAGAGGGAGAGAGAGGGAGAATGACAGAGACAGAGTTGGAAAAAGAGAACAACCTTTTGTTGTTTGGAGCAAACAACAGAGAGGACAGGTAGAGGCACAGGTCAGCAGACTGGGACTCGGGCTCAGAACAAACGTGGGTTTGGCCTAAACATTTCCCACTTTGCAGCTGACCCATTTGATAACACAAGGCGTATAAACTCATAAAACCTCCCCCTTTCCCCTGCAATATATAAAAAGAGGTCGCCAACCTTCTCTCTTAATAATTCTGATATAGTCAGTTATCTTCTTAGAGCAAGAAAATACATCTGAAGAATCACAGACTTCGGTTGTTTAAGCTACACAGCCAGGAACTGCTCTAAACCCATTTTGTGTTGATTAACTCATTCCATCCTGGCAAAAACCCCATGATGTGGGTACTATTAAGAGCCACCATGTTACAGAAATGGAAATGGAAGCACAGAGAGGTTAAGTAAATTGTTCAAGGTCACACAGCAAGCAAATGGTAGAGCCAGGATTCAAAGGTTCTGGGGTTTGTGATTGTAAATGTGACACTAAAGTGGCTGGAAGAGAACTTAGCAAACATCTCATCCACCCATCTCATTTAACTCAGAGGAACCCAAACCCCAGGGTTTGTGACTTACCCAAGGTCATACAGCTTGTGAGCAGCACATGCCATGGGCAAGTGCCCAGGTGATTAAGCCACAGCGGCTCCCACCCCTTCTGGAAAAGGTCAACGGGGGCAAAGTTCTTGCCTCCACCCCAGCTGCTGCCCGGTCCCGAGTTCCATGGCCCTTCCTGTCTTCCCTGTGAAGTGCCCCTTCCCAGATGTCCCCTGTCAGCCTGTCTAAGTCTCACCTCCCTGGGTGAAGGGGAGGAGGCTCTGCCCAGCAGTCCTGCGAAGAGTGACAGTGCCGCCCACCCCCCTGTCATCTCTGCCTCGCTTGTCCCTGTCAGACGCCTCCCAGCTCCCAGCTGTCTGTCAGCAGCTGCTCCGGGATATAAATAACCAGCCGTTGGCAGAGGTGCCCTGGCAGGGGGGGAGGGAGGAGCAGAGGGGGCTGGTGACAGGCAGTGAAGAGACACGAGGGTCCTCATTGGGCCTCAGATATTCCAAGCTGCTCCTCAGAGGGGTTATTTGGGGCCGGGAGGAGGAAACGGAATCTGGGCTTAGCAGGAAGCAGCTGAGTACAGGGGTGGAGGCCGGCGGGGCAGCCCTGTCATCGTGGCCCAGGCCTTCCAGCCACCGGGAGCTGGCGCAGACCGCGCTCCAGTCCTTCCCCCCATCCCGGGCTTCTCGAGGAAGCCTGTGGGGGCTCCTCACCCACAGCGTTTGCGGGGTGTGAGGATGCTAATTCTGCAGAGAGAAGACAACGCTGGAGAGGAGAGGGCCCCGGAGGCCCCGTGTGAGCACAGAGTGGGGGCAGAAATAAGAAGGAAAAGGAAAGTTTTAGCAGAACTGGAAGGATCAGAGAGTAATTTCAAATTCAACTAACATTTATCAATAATCAAACTAACATTTATCAGACCTCTCCCAGATGTTGGGTGTTTCCGTGCACATCACCTCATTTCATGGCCGCTGTAATCCCAGGGGTGGGGTCAGCCTGTTTTACAGATAAGGACCTAGGAGTGATAAGGAGAAGGAGAAAAGGCAGGGCTGCAAGACACCCTGGAGACCATCAAGTTCAGTCCCCACCTTCTGCTGCGGAGGCACAGAGAAGTTCGAGACAGGCCCAAAGATGCACAGCCAGGCAGTGGGGGGGGCTGGCGGGATGGGACTTGACAGCATCCCTAGGCCACCAGCCCCCGCTGCCCTCCTCTCGTTATGTGGTTGACAGCTGCAGGATTGCTACGGCAAGTCACCTTTGGAAAGTCACCTGAGTGCCCCTCTTGCTCAGGTAGAGTTAGGGGAGGGACCTATTTTCCTGGCTCCTCGGCGGCCACCCTGCTAACACCTCTTGAAATAGTGACGGTTTTCACACTGCAGTGTGCATCACAGTTGCCCGGAGGGTTGCTCAGAGAGCCGAGCCCTACCCAGAGTTTCTGAATCAGTAGGTGTATTGTTTGTATTTTTAACTTTCTCTATATTATGATGTTTTGATGTTTAACAACTTTTCTGGCTGGAGAGACTGCTCCTCCCTGAGCTAGGCAAATTCTAGGAGAGAGCAGAGGGCTCAGCCTTGGATATGCGAACTGGCCAACCCAGAGCTGGAACCCCTCTGTCTGACCCTTGTACCCCAGGAAGCGGCATTCCTCTGCTCTCACTTGAGTTGGGAGACCAGCCTGAGCAGGAGTAAGATCCCTCCCACTCCCCATCTCTATTAAAAATAGAAAAAAATTAGCCAGGCAACTAAAAATAGAAAAATTAGCCGGGTGTGCTGGCACGTGCCTGTAGTCCCAGCTACTCAGGAGGCTGAGGCAGGAGGATTGCTTGAGCCCAGGAGTTTGAGGTTGCTGTGAGTTAGGCTACACCATGACACTCTAGCCCAGGCAACAGAGTGAGACTCTGTCTCAAACAAACAAAAAAAAATTCCTCTGCCCTAATCACGCCAGGGCCAGTACCAGGCACCTAGGGACCACTTCTGTAGCTTAGAGCTTGTTGAAATTATCCACAGCGAAAGCCAATCCTAAGCTACTCGCCCTGCCCTGCCTCGCCCATGGAAACCCCAATACAGGCCAGGGCTCCTGCCCCTTCTGCCCCTGGACCACCCTGAAATGTCCCCCTAGGTCCCGTGTGCCATGCTGCGTCTCCTGTCTCAGGGACCTGTGAGTGTGGCAGACTTGGCCTCTCCGCGTCTCCTCTCGTGGCCGCACCTGACCGGCTGTCACATAACAGAGCACAGAACCGTAGGTCTGTGTGGAGCCCGAGGATCTGCAGTTCTAACGAGTTCCCGGGTGACGCTCCTGCCGCTGGTCCGGGGACCCTGCTCTGAGAACGGCTGGCACAGAGGGTTCACAGGTGGATGGGGAAGAAGAAGGCAGACTCGCACAGGGCCCAGGGAGCCCCTCGAAAAGAAAAGGATCCAGACACTGATCTCTTACTTACTCTAATTCAGGAGGGCCCGATGGACTGAGCTGGTAATGACCTTAGACTTCACTGTTGAGAACAGACACCAGGAGGCCCCGAGGGAGCTGCATCCTGACGGAGCCTGTAGGCAACGCTGAGCCAGGTGTGCTCCACAGACCAGCGGCACCAGCATCCCACGGAAGCTGCTAGAAATACCAATTATTGGGCCTCACCTAAGACCTACTGAATGGGAATGTCTGAGGGTGAGGCCCCCCAATCTGTGCCTGAAGAAGCCCCCCAGGGGGTTCTAGTACGAGTAGACCGTGGGCAGCACAGCCCCGTCATCTGTCCTCACACTGGAGCCCACATCACCTCGGGCACAGAGCGGGGCTGTGGCTAGAAACTCTCCCAGACTCAGCTGCTGAGCTGGTGACCTGTGGGGACAGTGGCGGAGCAGGTGAGTACAAGCTCATTCACAGGACATGGGGGCCCAGGGGTGGCACGTCCCTGTGTGGGCGTCTGACCAGCGAGGGCACGGAGACAGTAACGGGACAGCCTGTGTGAGCCCAAGGTGGAGCTGACATTTCGGGAGCAGTGATGGGACCGGGGACGGGGCAGGCTCTCCAGTGACCGTTCACTGGCCCCTCACACCGCACAAGCCCTGGGGCTTATCTGTCCATTGCCAGGGGACACGCTGGGGGGGGGCAGACATCTTGAAGGGCATCAAGAGAGATACTGGACTTCCTGCTCCGTGGGGCAGATGGTTGCTTAAAGGACTGATTTAAGTCTCAAAGATCTGTGACCTTCTTTGTACCCTAAGCTGACGAAATATGTCACACTGGTTATCTTTCCATAAATTTCGTGTTTTATCTGGGCCTCTAACAGAGAGTCGGCTCCTGGTGGTTGCAACTGAGCATTCTGACTGACGGTGACCCGCGGGTGAGGGCCGAGGAAGGAGGTCACCGTGGACAGGGGGCCCGGTCCAGCATCGTCACCCTGCCCTGAAACACTGCAGATTCCGAACCCAGAGGAGTGAAATGGAAGACGCCCCCGAGTACCTGGGGGTGACTGAGCCTCCCTCTCCCCACACCTGGCACCCACCTGCAGTTCCCAAGTGCCTCATGCCTCTGCTGAGGCCACCGCCCCAGTCTGGAACACCAGTGTCCACCCTGCCCAGATGACAAACACCTGTGTCTCTTTCAGGACTTGGCTTGGGGTCTTTCCTCTGACGATTTCCCAGACCTGCCCTCAGCCGGTGCTGCTCTTTCTCCCCATGCCCAGCTCGGCCCGCCTGTGCTCCTGTCACAGCACGACACATTCTGCTGCTGAACCGTGAGCTCCCTGAGGGCAAGGGCTGCCTCCTCTTTCCTTTTAAACTCAGCACCTCGAACCCTGAGCAAGACAGATACCACCCAGGTGGAGCTTATAATCAGGTGATTTTTTTAAATAACAATATCCAAATAAAGCAGTAAGCCCTCAGTGATGAGCTTTAAATGCCTGATAGTTTACCAATCACACTACCAGGACTTTAGCACCTAACCTGCTTAAAACAGACACTCGTGCCTGGGGGAGCTCCCGCCCCCAGGGAGTTCCAGTCTGGCAGAGGTGACACGTCTCTTGCCCTCGGGGAATTCCCAAAAGGATGGGTAAACATAATATATCAGTCATGACACTGTTTCCTGCCATTTATTGGTTTCTTTCTGTGTGATAGGAAATGTGGCCCCTGAAAGCCCAAGCCTAAATTGTCCTCCAGGGCACAGTGCAGAGAGAGTCCCACATCCTAATGTCAGCCAAGCCACTCCCTGTAGGCAGGTGGGACCCGCGGGAGAGGGGAGAGCAGGCCACCCCTTCGATCTACACAGAACGGGTTTACCAGAGGACAGAGTGCTGCTGGCGGGGG
Source organism: Lemur catta (assembly GCF_020740605.2). Taxonomy (NCBI): domain Eukaryota; kingdom Metazoa; phylum Chordata; class Mammalia; order Primates; family Lemuridae; genus Lemur; species Lemur catta. Next base: position 5,678,899 of record NC_059150.1, on the reverse strand, counting down.
GGGGGGGGGGGGGGGGACAGCAAGTTGTGCTGGACAGAAAAATGCCACCCCCAGGGCTGCTGAGGAGGCTGGACCCATGAACCTGGCACAGAACACAGACGGGGGGGCACCACAGAAGCCAGTGCAGATCAGCACTCCTGGGGGTTCTTAAATGCTGAGAGGAATCCTGGTGTGTGAGGTCACATGGCGTTAAACCGGGAAAGCTCACAGGCAGAGAGAATCTTGACCAGGGATTGGAAGACAGAGAGCAGCAGGTCTTTCGGGGAGAGGAGGCTGATGGGTCCTTGCTGATGCAGGGGACAAGGACGGGGTGTGTCGAGGGAATACCTGGAAGAAGGAGAGGGCGGCTTCTCTCCAAGGGTGCTGGGACCTGAGCCCCCACCACTCCTGAAGACCTAGCCCGAGGCCCTTCACCCCCCTGCCCCAGGGACAGCATGGGACACTCCCCCTGCCCCAGTGGTTGCTCCCAGCTCTTGGGAACTTGCAGCCTTAGAAGAGAAACATGCACAGCTTTACTCCTTCCAGAGGGAGAAACAGAGAAGGGGGGTTTCAGTCCCATGGAAATTAGGAATAATGGTGGAGGGAGTGGGGAGGGAGGGTCAGGGGAGAGGGAGAGAAAGAGAAAGTGTCAGTGTATGGCCTGGTTAGTATTCGGTTGGGCGAGGGAGACAGACACACAGGTTTTCAGCCTGTGAAAGGAGCAGAGCATGGGGTGGAAGCGAAAACAGGGGCTGCCCTCACTGTTGTCATGGCAACACAGACAAATCCAACAGTGCCCGTAAACACCACTGTGTGTAAGCCTTTTACTAAGCCCAAGCCCCAGGACAGAAAGGGATGACCAGGGACAGCAGAGCCCCAGGTGTGAGGATCACCCCCAGAGAGCCCGCCCCTGTCCTGGCTGGGCACTGCACTGAGGCCCAGGGCCACCTGCCAGGGCTGAGGATGGGGCTTCCTTCCAGAGCGCCCCTCTGGCTTGGAGCAGACAGACGGAAGCTCCTCACACCAGTGCCTCATCCACGGAGAGGAATGCAGCAGCAGGCACGCGGTCTGCGTGCCAGGCGTGGCGGCCGTGGGCAGCAGGGGAGAGGTCTCCAGCAGGTGGGGCCACGAAACCCCAGGGGCTTGCCGCAGGACCACGGGCACAGCCTGCGCCATCCTTCCCCGGATGGGGTGTGCTGGGCTCCAGATGGACCCCAGGGAGGCAGATCTTCCCTCGGCTGGGGGAGGAGTCTATGCCAAGCACCCGCAAAGCCGAGCCTCCCCCGCTCGCCTGGCCCCCACTTCCTCAGCTCATCCTTGCCTCTCTCCCCGCCCACCATGTCCCCCCTTCCTCTTCCTCTTCCCCTCTCTGCCGTAGTCTGCCTCGTGTTCCCTGGGTTGCGCTCTTCTCCCTCTTCTCCCTCCCCACCTGCCTTCTCTCTGTTTAAATCAATACTGAAGCCAGAGGAGTAGGTGGAAAAATACTGCGCTGGGGACAGCAGGGAGGAACGTTTTGGCGTTAGGCCTTTGTCTTCTGCCACAGCACAACCGGAGCAGAGATCCTGGGAACATTAGCGCAGGGTACAAGTCACCCACGCGCCGGCACTCACAGCATGCACGGCAGCCTGACCACCCTTGCCTGGGCGGCAGGAGAAGAAAAGTCAGGGGACGGGAGAGGGGTCACACCCCTCTTGTGTACCACCCTACAGCTCACTGTGATTCCAGGCCCACAAGGAAACTGGAACTTTCCTAAGTTTGTTTCATCTTGGGATCAAGGAAACCCTAGGTATTCTGCCATTTGTAGTTTGACCAAAGCCAAAACTGAGTTATCACCCCGACTCCCCAGTTGAATTGTGTACTGATTGCCATGGGGAGGGGGAGGAGGGCTGGGTTCTGGCTCTTAGGGAGCTCCCACAGTTGCCAGGACACCTGCTCCAGGCCTGTGTGCTTGATGGCCCCCAAGCTGGGGCTGGAGGGGAGGACACGGGTCAGTCTCACATCTGGTGCTATGTGGGTTGGTAGGGAAGACTTTCTTTAGAGTTGAAACTCAAGATCAGTAACCGGGAAGGGTCCTTTGACTCCTATCCTGCTAAGACAGGAATCCTTCTCATGTTGTAAACCTACCCAGGGAGATAGAAGCTATTCCTAATGGCCCATAAACACTTTACTGAAGCTCATGGACCCTTCTCTTAGGGGAACAATTACCCACTGAGAAGTTCCTGTACCGGGGACAGCTACACTAGGCACAGGCTAGCTGAAGGGTGTCCCAGAATGTCACCATGGCCCCCCAAAGGGAACTGTTGACTCAGGAGACTCCTCCAAATAGACTCAGATTTATGTCTAGTCACCTTCAAGTCTCCTGGGTCCCAGAGTATGGGCTGAGGGTGGTAATGAGTGGGGCTGTCCCCCCAAGACAGTCCTGCTCCAGGGCCCCACTCTGTGGGGAAATATGGGTTCCTGGGCCCCCTGGACAACAGGGGTAGGGTGACTGTCAACCATTAATTAACAGCACTTGAGGCTGCATGTGCTGCGTGCATGTGTACTGTGTGTGCATGCACTTGCTCTCACTGGCTTGCATGTGATTAAAGGATTCTTTGTTTATCTGTGCATGAACGTCCATGGGTGGATTTTTTTTTTAACAGACAGGGTCTCGCTCTGTTGTCCAGGCTGGAGTGCACTGGTGCAATCACAGGTTACTGCCGCCTTGAACTTCCGGGCTCAAGTGCTCTTCCTGCCTCCGCCTCCCGAGTAGCTGGGACCAGAGGTGCACACCACCACGCCTGGCTACCACAGGTGTTTTTTATCGGCATGGCAAGGTGTAGCTGTGTGTATGCTTTGCATATTCGTGTTTGGGGAACTCTATGTAGGTACAGATGGATTCTGGACAACTGTGTCTGTGTGTGTGTAGAATGACTGAAACCCATACCTGCTACACAGAGAAAGAGAAAGAGAAAAGCAGGCTGGCCGGCACGGGCCGTGAGAGCATAGCCTGGGTAAGGCCTTATGGAGTACCTGGCTTCCTGCTCGTGTTCAGCGTGGTCTATCCCTGCTAATCATCATGATTGTGGTCGTTATAAAATCCTAGACGTTCCAGAGCACTTTCACTTTTCAGAGCTCTTTCTCATCTATTATCTCATTGATCCTCATAACGATTTCACGGAGATGCCTTTCCTGACTTCCAAGATAAAAGCTCTGAACTCAGAGAAGTTAAGTGACTTGCCTAAAGTCACAAAGCTCATTAGATTTGACAAAGTACTTCCTAGATGTTTCCAGCGGGTCAGATGTCATCTTTATCAAAGAGAAATGCCACACTGCTTTGCAGCTCGCTTATCTAATACATAACCGGTCCAGCGTGGTTCTAATACAGCCTGGAACTTGCCCCGAGCTCGGGCCAGGGTGAGACGTGAGTGCAGCTGCCATGCAGGATAGGGGAATAAGTAAAAAACTAAAATGCCTGGGAAGAACCAGCCCCCACAAGACTTGTCTCCTGCACCTCAATGTGAATTTATTTGCATGTACCCTCTCCCTGGGTCCCCTGGGTGTCCTTTTCCTGCCCATTAGCACCCTTGTGGCCGGGCCTTCTCCCAGAGCTAGAAGAGGGAGCAGGCCCAGTTCCTGCTCTCCACGCTCTCCTCATGTGGGCACGATACACGTACAAAATGACTTAACACAAAGAAAACACAGAAACAAACGCAGAGTAGTAACCCAGCTGTAGTAGCTTTACACAGGCGTGCAGGGGGCGGACAGAGGAGCAGAGAAACAGGGCCGGGGTGCTGAGTCAGGGCAGCGGTGTTCCTGGTGTTCCATGTCCAGGAACTGGACCTACGACCCCAGGCCCTCGCATGCAGTGAGGCACTGTGTGGATGCCTTAGGCCCCACGGACTTTGACCCGTGGCCTGAGGCTCCCGTGGGGTCTAGAGCAGGAAGGTAAAGGGGCAGGAGACCAGACAGATTGTCCCCGAAGAGGGCCAGAACAGGCGCTTCCAGATAGGCCTTGGGCCAGCCACCTCCCGTGGCCAGAGAAGCAGTCAGTGGCTGCCAGCAGGCTAGGCCTGCCTGCCAGAGCCTCACGCTGCACCAGGACTCGTCCTCCGTTCCACAGAGCTCTCTCTCCCTTAGATCAACTGGCCCCCACGGTACGAGGGGGGACACTGAGCCCAGAGCACGCGGACCCGTGTGGGGCCACACTGGACTCCTGGTAGCCGGCCCTCTTGCCTCCTCCTTGCAGCGCTCCCGCCCCACTGGCCTCATCTGAGGTCTTCTGGAGGTTGATTTAAATCAAGCTTTTATAATAATAATAAAAAAAAAACCCATCCCTACCTTGCATCCCTCGGTTTATTTTCCCCGGGCTCCAGTTCCCTGCTTGTAATTTGGATCGCCCCGAAAAGATATAAACATCTCTCTGCTTGAAGAGCCTCCGAGGAGCCAGCGGCTCTCTGGCCCTGCCGTGGTCAGAGAAAGCACGTGGGGGTGCAGGGGAGAACGCAGCCCTCCCAGCCCTGGCCCTGAGTCCGAGTGTCCCCACGGCAGGACTGAGGCCCAGGGGGCTGGAGGGGATGGGCCCTGACCGGCTTGGGGGCCTGCAGGGGCAGAGGATAGAAGCCCTTCTGCTCCCTGCCCGTGGCTGTTCCTGCAGTTTATAGCCGAGCACCTAATTTATAAGCTGTTTTTACTGCTGTTGTCAAACAGCCACAAACCAAAGAAATAAAGTAGCCAGGGGAACAATGTCTCCCCTCCACCTCGGCCCTCCCAGCCTGTCTGCTCTGTCAGGGCCTCTGGGGGCTGGACAGCCGAGGTCCCCAGTGACAGAGCCCCAAAGTGATTCCCTCGGGGCCCTGAGAGGCGGGTGGGGACACCCAGGGAAGAAGCTCCCAGGTTCCCTCCAGAGAAATGAGGACGTGTTCACACCTCGCTGCCTCCTGGCTGGGTGTACCTGGAAACTGCTCGGAGAAATTTATGTGGCTACCTCGCTGACTTCTCCCTGGTGCCGAGGGAGAAGGGCCGAGGGTGATGTCCGGCGGAAGGAAGCAATGACAACATCATCACCCCGGGGCTGCGTCCTGCCCAGGGGCAGCCCAGCCGTCACTCTGCCCACCCAAGCCCTCCTGGCCCCTCCTGCACATCAGCTCCTGGTGGCCAGACTAGCACCTGGCCTCGCGGTGCTGTTCCCTGTGGAATGGTGCCTGGCTCGTGTCTTCTGCAACACGATACCTCAGGGTGCTTTGATGTCCCCCTTCTCCTCACTGCTGGGCCAGGCCCACAGCTGGCAGGTGATCAATGAATACATGAGCGATTGAACTGAGTGATTCTGGGAAGGAAACGGGGCAAGAGCACAGGAAGGAGGCAGCAGGTGGGCAAGAGGGTGGCACCCCAGGTACCCCTGGTGACACCCATGACACTAGGGCTGGAGACGTTAGCCATTTCTGACAGTGACTCGTCTATACTCTGCTTCTGTGGTGGGCCTGGAACACGTGGTGTGTTTGGTCAGGCGTTGAGAGCCCCAGAAGGTCCCTCTGCAGTGAGAAGTGTCACAGTGCAGCCTCCTGTTAATCACACTGGAGGACCACAGAGGAGAGGGACCACAGAGAAGAGGGACCCAGATCTCCAGGAATGCGGCACAGAGGAGGCAACGCTTTGAGCTGAGCATAGAAGACTGGGTTTCCTGGCTAGAGAATAGGAGGCAGCTCTTTCAAGCCATGAAAAGCAGGGTAGGTCATGGTTACTCTGCCGCTGAATCCCGTTTGCTATGGCTCACACGGATAACCAGCTCTAGCCACAGCTCGGGATCAAGACCGCCCTCTCTCCATAGCCACTCAAGGCTCATCTGGATGCATTCAAAAACCCCTCTCCCACAGGAACACTCATACACTGCTGGTGGGACTGCAAAAGAGTGCAACCCCTGTGGAAAGCAATATGGAGATACCTTGAACAGATACAAGTAGACCTGCCATTTGATCCAGCAATCCCATCATTGAGCATCTACCCAAAAGAACAAAAGACATTCTATAACAAAGACATCTGCACCCGAATGTTTATAGCAGCACAATTCACAATTGCTAAGACGTGGAAACAACCCAAGTGCCCATCAGTACATGAGTGGATTAATAAAATGTGGTATATGTATACCATGGAGTGCTACTCAGCTATAAGAAACCATGGTGATATAGCACCTCTTGTATTTTCCTGGATAGAGCTGGAACCCATTCTACTAAGTGCAGTATCCCAAGAATGGAAAAATAAGCACCACATGTACTCACCATCAAATTGGTTTCACTGATCATCACCTAAGAGCACATTTAGCAATAACATCAATCGGGTGTCAGGCAGATGTGGGGGGGAGGGGATGGGTGTATACATACATAGTGAGTGTTAAGCGCACCGTTTAGGGGATGGACACGCTTGAAGTTCTGATTCGGGCGGGAGGCAAGGGCAATATATGTAACCTAAACTTTTCTAGCCCCATAATATGCTGAAATTAAAAAAAAAAATCCCTCTCCCTGGAACTGCCAGCCTCTGGCACTCTCCTCTCCGCATTCTTTCACCCAAACACAGATGGACACAGAACCCCTCCCCCTCCTCCTTCTAGCCCAGGCCTCCTTCTGCTGACAGGACTACACCGGGTTCCCCCCATCTCTCTTCATTACAGCCTTTTGCTCTTAACCAGCGTCGCTCCCCACCTCTCCTACCCATCCACCGCAGCCCCCGTTAGCCTGACACTCATCCAACAACTCTGTGTGGGCCCACTCCGTATAAGGAGAGGTGCTGACGAGGTAACCTTGACTGACATGTCATCTCTGTCCTTGAGAAGTTGAGTAGAAAAATCATGGCATGATGACCAAGAGTGATATCAAAGACCCCATATCTGAACCACCTCGTTACAAGGAAACCGGGAGAGGTTAAGTGACTTGCAGCCTCTCAGAGCAGCACAGCAAAGCGAGGGCTAGACCGTTGCAACCTTCCTAGAATTATATTGTAATAGGTATGGATTTGGTGTCAGATAAGACAGACCTGGGCGTGACTCCTGGTGCTGCCATGTCCTGGCTGTGTGACGCTGGGGATGTTACCCAGCGTGTCTGAGCCTTAGTTTCTTCCCATGTAAAAAAGGAGCCGATGCCTTGCTTATAGGCTGATTGTAAGCATCGGGGTAAGATGAGGTAAAGCGCCGGGCACTAGAACGAATTCGGTAGATGGTAGCTTACAGGAGTGGAAGAGAAAGGAGAAGGAAAAACAATAATAGTAACTATTAATAACATTACTGTGTCAGGGACTCTGCATGTGCTTTCTCACTCAACCCTCTGAAGCAGGCACTTTCCATTTTTAGAACAGTTGCAGAAAATGAGAGTCAGAGAACGCAAGGAACTCGCCCAGGGTTACCCAGCTGAGCTGGGGAGAGGCCCTGCCTGTGCCACCTTGGCCCACTCTGCCTCCTGTGCAATTCCTCCGACTTTCAACATAGAAACATTTGTCGAGTCCCTGAGGTTTACAAAGCACTCTGGGAATACGGAGCAGAATAAAGCAAAATCCTTGCTCTCTAGGAACTTGCAGTTTAAGGAGAAAGGACATAAATATTAAAAGATAACTGACAGTCCAAGTCAATGCCAAATTGGTCCCATGTGAGTTCCAACCCAGGAAGGATCACAGGAAGTTGGAGTAATCAGGGAAGGCTTCACAGAGGAGGCAGGGACTCCAGATGGGCTTTGAAGGATGGAAATGTTGGAGAAAAATGGGGATATAGGGATAGACAGTCCCGCAGGTAGAAATGGAATAAGCAATGGCCCTGGGGCAGGATTAGTCTCAGTATGGAGAGGGGTTATTGAGTCCCACATTTCCATAACCATCTTTTCATTCACTTGCTCATCTCTTTACTCATTCATTCATTCAACAAATATTTCTCGAGCACCTACTATTTGTCAGGCATTGTGCTAAACCTTGGCAAGAACACAATTCTCAACTCAGCCTAGTTGGCAAGAGCAACAGTGCGATGTGAAAACACTAAGAGAGAAGAGTACAGGGTGCTAGACAAGTACAGGAGGGGCCCTTCACCCATCCTTGTGGGGTCAGGCAAGGTTTTCTAGAGGGAGTGGTGTCTAAGCTGAAACACAAGGGACACATATATGGAATGATTTTAAAACATTCATAGTCACCACCCTCATGATCAGCATTGTCAAAATAACTTCCATTTCTTGGGGCCTCTCTGAGTGTCAGGGACTGGATTAGGTACTTTACATGTATTCTCTTCTGATACTCGTGGCAACCTTATGAGCTAGGGGCCATTCATTACCCCTATTTAGAGATGAAGAAACGGAAGTTAAGAGTGTTTACAAGACTTGCCTGCAGTCACATGGCCAGGAAGTGGTGGGGACAGGCCTCAGCCTCTGTGTCCTTAGCCACCCACCGGGCGAGGGGCCTGGAGAAGTGTGCTCAGTCCCGCTGGGTGAGTGCGCGTGTGTTGGGAAGGTGTGTGTTTAACCCACTGACAATGTTTCCAGTTTGAGTACTCCCCGCATAATGACAGCTGCCACACCCGCAGAGGCTCCGCCTTCCTGCCCCTGGAAGGGGCTGATCCTTCAGAGTGGGAAGCTGGTGTTCCAAAATGCCAGAGCACCGCAAGGCAAAGAGCTTTAGAAGGGCCAAAGACATCTCTCTCTCTCTCTCTCTTTTTAGCATTTGCTACCCCTCAGCCCCTCCCGAAGACCTGGTGCCGTGGGAAATAGAGAGTGGAGGCACAGACCCTAAGTTTTTGCCAGGACAGTTCAGGGGAAGTCCCACATCCTATAGTCACCAAACTCTCCCAGTTAACAAGCCAGAACTGCCAACCCGAAATCAACTTACGGAACTCGTGCTCCAAGAGAGGCAGCGTGAAGTAGCAGGCTGGGTTGCAGACAGGTCTGCCCTTGGCCATTGTGGGGTCTCAGCATCCTCACCCACAAAATGAGGGGCTCTGTCCAGGCAAGTCTAGTCTGTTTGTAAGGAGATGGGGAGAAGGGTGAGGTGCTCTCCTGGCTCATTGTCTGCCTTCCCGGGAGCCCCACAAAATCAGGTTGCAAAAGATGGGGTGAGCCTAGATGAGGGGACAGCGAAGTGTGATAGAGCAGGAAAAAGCCCATGTCTTTCCCTTCCAGAGATTAGCGGGGGAAGAGAGAGCTGAGCTCCTGGGTTGTAGGGATGGGGTGAGGGTGACTAAATGAATCAAGTCTTGGAATGGCTCTTGCAGCCGCCTGGGAAGGAAGCATTATGTACTCCATGCCAACTGCAGGGCGGGGCCCGGGTCACCAGGAGCCACACCACGGGTTCAGGAAATGCAGACTTGGCCCCAGAATAAAGCAACCACAGAATGAAAGTCCTATGATAATTGAATTCAGGATTGTCCTTAAACTTGAAGGCGAAGCTGATTAGGCTTAGGATAAACAAATAAACAAAATAAGTTTATAGTCCTACTTCCCAGGGAAGATAATCCACTTAGAATACATCCCCTAAGAGGAGGCACAGGCTAGAAATATACAGAGCTCCAAAACAAGATTATGATGATTTGGGAAAATGGATTCATTGTAGGTTAGAATAAGAACTAAAGTATTTTAACTAGATTCCGAATACTTGAGAATGCCAGAAGAATCTTGCCCTTCCAAAACCACCCCGAACATCATGCCAGAGATCAAAGGCAGACCGGGGGCTGACAAACAGTGCTAACATAAAAGCTGAAGTTTCTTTTTTAAAAAAAAATATTTTATTTTGAAATAGTTATAGATTCATGGGAAGTTGAAAAAATAGTAGAGAGAAATTCCGTGTACCCTTCACCCGGTTTTCCCCAATGGCAACATCTTATATAACTATAGCACAAGAAATAACAAAGCTGGGAAACGGACATTGGAACAATCCACAGATGTCACCAGTTATACATGCACTCATTTCTGTGTGTGTATGTTTTCTATGCAATTTTATCACATGTAAAGATTTGTGTAATCACCACCAAAATCAAGACGCAGAACTATTCCATTCACAAAGATCCGCTGCGCTATCCCTTTATAGGCACACCATACCGTTGCTCCCCAGGCCCTGGCAACCACGAATCTGTTCTCCATCTGTATAATTTTGTCATTTTGAGACTGTCATAGGAATGGAATCATGCAGTACCTTTGAAATTAGCTCTTTTTCACTCAACATAATGCCTTTGAGATAGATCTGTCCAAGTTGTTGGGTGTGTCAATGGTTCATTCCTTTTTGCTGTGGAGTAGTATTCGGTGGCAACAATGTACTACAGTTTGTCTAATCGTTCACCCACTGAATGACATTTGGGTTGTTTCCAGTTTAGGGTCATTAAAAATAAAACTGCTATGAACAATCATGTACAGGTTTTTGTGTGAACATGTTTTCATCTCTTTGGGACAAATGGCTGGATCATATGGTTAAGTAAGTGTTTAGCTTTTAAGAAACTGCAGCTGGGGGCAAAGGGACAGACTGGAATACCTGGGAACTGTGGGGGTCTCCATCGCATGGTCAGAGGTGTCTGCTAAGGCTCGGCTGGGGCCCGGCGGGGAAAGGCACAGACACTTACTGCCCTAGAGAGACTGAGGCTGACACAGGTGGGAAATGATCGCCGGCAATTGGAACGAAGAGTGATCTAAACTCCAAAGCTATTCAAAGCAACCCAGGGAGAACTCAGAAACACATTTTAATCAGCAGAGTGATACTGGCCTCCAATAAACCCCTAGCAATGCTAGAAAGATGGGCTTCCTGGAATGATTTTCAAGCCATAATAATGTGCTGGTAAATCCGAATCCTGCACATAAAGAGCACAATCGAAGAGGCCTAATTGTTCACTAAGGAGTTCTGTGGTCCAGCCCAGCCCCCCGCCCCCCCCCACCCCCGACTCTGCCTCACCTGACTGGAGGAGCTGCCACGTGGAGGGCACTGGCTCATTCATTTACTCCCTCAATAAACATTTGTTGAAGCCCTACTATGTGCACAGCACTGTGCTAGGCCTCCGACCAGAACAAAAGAAGCCCGTACCTGGACAGGTGGTCACATTTGGAAGTGAAACGTAAGTTCCGCCAAACAAGAAGACATTGAGGGCTGAGGTCTTGCCAAGTTCTAGGATACCCTAAGAAAATGTGCATCTCACCCGCTAGGGTTTTAACAGAGGGCAGACCACAGGGTATGCTGACAAAGCAAGGGTCAGGGACCTTAGGAACAATGGCTAACACCTATTGATCACTTCGTCAGGTGCCAGGCACCTGCTCTGTGCCAAGCATGGTGCAATGATTTAATACCCTAAGATTTATGCAACATTTACTCATTAATTTCCTACTATGTGCCAGAATGAATACAGAAAGCCCTAATTTCACGGAACGGGGAGTGCTACTTGGACAAGAGACAAAAGCTTCCTTGAACAGTCCCAGCTGACATGGCCAACGCTCTTCTGACTTCCTGTGCTAGACACTGGGGCAGCAGCTCAGTGACTCTCCAATGGGGAGGGTTTGGGAAGCTTAATCTCCAATGTGGGACTTACGTAGCATTTGAAAAAGTACATTGAAAATGATACTATTGTTCTATACTTGGAAAATAAAAATTGTTTTATTTTCATAATAAAAAACTAGAGTAAGTTGGGCTTGATAAAATGGTCTAGTGCAGATACAGAGAAAAGCACTAACTTTCTATTGAGAACAAAGTTCTGGAACAAAATGCAGCAGAATCTCTGAAACGATGTGTGGTATTCTATGTTTATCACAAAGAGAGTTTGAGTGAAAAGAAAAAGAAACATTGGTATTAGGGGGCTATCATATTCACCCTGACCCTACCCACTTTCTCAGATGATAGACCCTCTCCCCAAACAAAGTCAGAAAGCACAACCTTCAGAACCCCAGGCAGGGGGCCTTAGATGCCTCTTGCCCCGTTTTTCTTTGATTAACACCGTCCCCTTCCTCCATGAAATAAATTCTTTGTGAATTTCAGGTTGTTCCCCTTTTCTCTGAAGGTTGTGCAAGGAAGAAAAGCACATGTCGTTTTGGAAACCGCCTGGATCCAGACATGGCTGAAAACTCCCCTGTGTGGGTGGATTTGTCCGAGGGTCTGCCTGGCTGGCAGGGGTCCCGCAGCACAAAGCAGCCCCTTCGGCACACGGCACATGCCGTAGTCGGTGAGCAAGAAGGTTAGGTAGTGGGCAGCATAGGGTCTCCATCCTGAAGCACCCACAAAACAGCATCTGGCAGCCCCCAAAATGTTCTGAACTTCAATCAGTGGAAAAGGAGCAAGATCAGCTTCTTCTCTTTGTCCTTAAGAAAAAAAAAAAAAGATACATTCCAGATAATTTCACCGTGATGAAAGAGGAAGAAGCGCTGAAGTAGCAAAGGAAATAAATTAACGCCATCTCAGCTAAAATCACACACAATTAAAACCTGGATCTGAATGTACTTTCCTGTGCAGAGAGAGCAGCTTGAAAATGACATGCATTAGTCATTCATTCCAGCCACCCGACTCAGTGTGTGGGGATACCACATCATCTCTGAAATGGCAGGGCGGCAGGGAAGGAGAGGGGGGCTGGGTTCCTGACCCTGGCCCTCAGCTTTCTGTTCTCCCACCTGGAGTCTGAAAATCCCACTGCTCTGTGGCGAAGGCATCCCGGTGAGCCGGGTGGGCAGGTGGGAAGGGGTCTCTCTCCAGAGGCCATTTCACCATCTTCCCTTCCAGGGTGGGGTCTGTCCAGGCAACAGCAGGGGCCTGGGGCCCATGAAGGGATTTGGCCCAATAGCCACTCATGCAGAAGGCACAGCAATGGCCCCAGCTCCTAGATGCTCTGTCCGGGGTCCTGACCTTCAAGAAGGTGGCCCAGCGTTTGGGGTTCCCCCATCTCCTGCCCTCAGTCTCCCTCAGCTCAGGAAGATGGGAGTTTCTCCCCTTTTTATTCCCACTTTTTTTCTTCCTCTTTTCTTTTTTCTTCTTTTAGAAAAGAAAAATCTCCAGCAAAGGAGATGGATTAATATACCTGAAAAAAAGGAGACAGAAAAGACTTCACAAACCAAAAGGTCCCCAGGTGGCCGCATACAGAGGCTTGTGACCAGAGATGGGCTGTTCCTCATCTCCCCTGGGGTTGACGCAGGAAGGAATGTGATTCGTGGCAGGAGAAGCAATAAGGATAAAATACAAGGATGAGCTTTCTGACAGTCAAGATTTTAATCCCTTTGACAAGTGGCTCTCAGGGATTGTGGGATCTCTTTTCCAGGAGAGGCGGGAGAGTCATGGGAGGGAAAAGAAAGGGAAAAAAACCCAAACCGAAACCAGTGGACTTGGAGTCAGAGGACACACGGCTGAGTCTGGTTCTGGCCTCTTGCTAGCTGGGGAAGTGGCCCCTGGAAGCCTCATCAAGAGGGAATGAGACCTCCAGACCCTCCCAGCACAGAGTCAGGGCTCAGTTTTACCCAAGTTGCTCATCATGCAGGCCGGCTCCTACGGACAGGGGAACGGACCGAGCTGACCTCTGCCTGAAGAAATGCTTCATCTGGGAACAGGACTGTGCTCAGCCCTCTCTCCCTCTGTCCATTCTGTGGCCTGTGTGTCAGGATCCAGGCCCCAGGACGCTTGCCTTAGGCTGCCCAGCAGGGCTGGGACTAGGGTGAGGTCAGGGAGGCGCTCACTCTCGGGTCCTGCAAGTGCAGAGTCAGCACCTCAAAGTGAATGCTTAAATTAATGCCTACGTGTGTGCCCCAGGCATCTCGTTGGCGTGGTTGAGTCCTAGCCCTGCTGCTCAGCCCTCAGCCTTTACTGTTCAATGTGTTTCTGGACAGGAAGAATGCCACAGCTCCTGATAAAGCTACAGTCCCCAGGGGGTCACATGGACTCAGTTTTTACTGATTCACTTCTTCCTAAGCCTACAGAGGTGAGAGGAGAGGACAAGGCGAGACAAGCCAAAGGCATAAAGTCAACAATTTTTGATTGATCCAGGGACACTTCACATGTTCACCCCCTGCCCTGAGCCCTCCTGGGTGGGGACTGGCATCCAGGGGATAGGGGCTGGGAGGGGGTGGGGGGATATATGGGAGGATTCTGCCCTATGCAGAGAGAGTTTATGGGAAATCTGTCCTGCATGGGACGCTCTGGGGAAATAGCAATGAATGATACAGTTCCCATGGAAGTTTATCACTTGGAAGCAGGAGACCCAGGGAAAGTGACTTTTCAGGCAAAGTGCAAATGATTACAAATAAACATAAAGTATTAATAGCATAAACCAAGGCTGTTCTTGCAGAAGGGAAATGGAGTGGAGTGATCAGAACCAGGAACAAAGGATGGAAAGGTTTCTGGAAGGAGATGAATTTTCTCCACAGTTTGTAGCATTCCTCGAAACGTGGTCTTTGGACCACCTGCCTCAGAATCACCTGAGGAGATGCTCAAAAATGCAGTTCATGAGCGGCGCTCGGGACCTACCCAGGAATCTGCATTTTAGTCAGTTCTTCAAGTGTCTCTTCGGCACACACAGTTTCAGAAACACAAGTTTAGAAAGTGAAAACAGACCGCGGTGGTAGCTGCCGGCACAGACCGCAGGAAAGATCTCTGGAGCCCCCTGCGAGCTCTAAGATGTATGTTGGAATTAATTCAAATATTGGAAGGAGGACCATAAAGACATCTTTCTGTGAGAGAAAAATACGAAGGGAACTACAGGGGTCAGAGACAGTGCAGAGAGGACAGGATCAGGGTCCACAGAGTGCCATGTTCTCTGTCATGGGAACCATTTCTGAAGTGAGATGTTCAGAAATGAATAGAATCTGGTTGGAAAAGAAGACAATCAACAGATGTAATGTATTCTAAATGTGGGATAACCCATGTGTATTTTATTTGTAGGCTTTGGAAATAAATATTCAAGGTCTGATAGTGACCTCTGTAAAGATACACACTGAGCACCATGACTCAGTACACACACATATGTTTGCATGAAAATGGAAGAAAAGTATTAATGAAATATGTTCCTATTTCATTTTAATTTCAGTTTTTAAATTTTATTTAAAAAATGTATTTATTTTAAAAAGCGCCTCCTGTAACCCACTAATGGGACTTCACCTGCAGCTTGAAAACCATAGAATCAGATGGGAGGTGGGTGACGAGCACTTAGGGACAACGTCTGCTTGACAGCTTGTGAGTTACAGTGAGGTGGGTCAAAAGTCAAGTCAAAAGGTCTTTGAGGGTCCCTGGGACTGACCTCTCAGGAAGCCTAACCGTTCTTTCCTGGATCAAGTATCTTCTAGCAATTTCCTCCCTCAGAAAGCCTTTCTGGATCCGCACTCCAAGAAGTGCTCTCCAAGCCCTGTCAATGTCCCCCAGTCCTGGCTGGTCTGCTTTCAAATGTGCCATGGGGCACAAAACACTTGTCCCAGCTTCAGACCTCTGAGCGTCTCCCTCTTGGCAGGTACAGGTTCTGGGTGGAGGAAGGGGCACCTCCCCAGTCCTTTCCATGGCTGTCTCTCCCCAAAACAGCATTTCCCTCAGGAATCTTTTGAATATGTTAAATTAAGCAGAATGGGATTTGGTTACCCTATTGCCTGGTTTAACTGTTTTAGATACTCAGATTCAGTTTAAGAAATACAGAGTACAGGTGTATCATTTGCAGTGGATTAAACACGGTGTCTATGCTTATGCCTATGAAAAGTTGGGCACCGGGACCTTGGTGAGGAATGTAATTTCCATTATCACGTTGTTTCTGGGCAAAGACAGATTCAACCTCCATCACTGTCACCTGCAGTCCCTTTTCCAGGAATATAACCCAAGATAAACTTGGGGACTCCTGCAGTTCCACACAGCTCTGCCATCTGCAGTGTACGTCCTGCGGCCTTTCTGGTTCTCTGGGGTCCAAGGGTATTTGTGGATCCTAGGAGCTCCCTGAGGGCAGGGGCTCAGGGAAGATCCCAGTTTTGTGGGGCCCTCTTAAGAAAAAAAGCACAAAATTACAATTACAAAATTAAGTTCACTGGTGATATTTACTTAGAACTAGAAAGAAGATCACAACCATTTGCACGAGCCTTGGAAATTCAGGTCCCTTTCTTCTGACATTTCTTCATTCAGTTTATCAGAAATGCTTACATAAAAAGGCTTCCTGTTTATAAACTGGCTTCCCCTTCCCATCTAGAACATTCTACAACTCCCAGCTCTCGTAGCCCACTCTCTTCCAACTGTCCTGTAAGTTGAGGAGCACTAAAGCTAAGCTCTGTAAGCTTCACCTTGAATCTGCCTCTGGTAGAGACCCTGTGTTCTGCTTTCACTTGTCGTTCCCCAATAGCCCCGAGTACAAGGCTGTGCACGTGGTAAGCACAGGCACAGGTCAAAGAGCAGTGGACACACCCAGGCCAGTGTGCCGCAAAGCAAGGTCCATCCGGTCACCCAAGCCAGAATCACCTAAAGCCTTCATCCAAAACGCAGACTCCAAGAACTACAGAGTCCGACTCTGGGGTAGGACCTGAGAGTCTGCATTTGTACACATGCTCCAGATGATTCTGAGCACCCAGGCGCTCTAGGGTCACACTCTCTGCCTGGTGGGGTCACTGGTGGGACGACAGTCCTCAGTGTCTCCCAAGGTCCCACTCTGCATCTCCTGAGGTGGGGGCTGAGCAGGGACTGTATCCAGCAGTGGAATGTGGTACCACAATCTCCCGCCTCCCTTCTCTGACTTGGCTCATGTGACAGACTCCAGGAGGAGCCCTCCTCCCCTCCCACCCACCCCCACCAGTTCGGCATCCCAACCCCTACCCGAAAGAGCCACTGGGAGCTGAGCCAAGCATCTTTTCTAGAGGCATGTAATCCCAGCACCCCTCTCCCCAGATGCTCTGATGTCACAGGGTTCCAGGCTTCCTGGTGGAAAATTGTGCATGTCCAAGCCCAGAGATTAAACTTAGAGGGTGAAAGGTCAATAACAGGATCATTAAATCCTCTGGGTAACTACCTAAGAGCTTCCAAAAGACTGTGAATTGAGTCCCCAGCCTTTTCCAGGAAAGTATCTGACTCAGAATGGCATACCATTTACTGAGATGCATTACATGCCAGACATGTGCAGTCCCCATGACATCGCACAACAATCCTATGACTATGAATTAATACCCTTATTGCTATCCTCATCCTAAAAAAGTGCTAGGGGCAGTTGGCTTGGTGTTTGGACTCTGCCACTGGATGACCCTGAGTTCAGATCTCAGCTCTGTTATATACTAGTTAGGCAAACATTGGACCTTATTTTTCTCCAGAGTCCTACATGGAGGAATTTTTGATGACATGATGCATAAATGTGCTTAGCACCCTGCCTGGCATGTAGTAGGTGCTCAATAAGTATTAACTGCTATTCTTGAATTAATATTTTTACCCAGGAAATAATCAGAGCTCAGGAAAATTCAGTACGCTTCCAGAAGCACAGAATAAGTGGACAGAGTAAGTCGACACGCAGACTTTCAAACCCAGATCGCTGGCTCTAAAAGCTATGTTCTTTCCTCAATCCCATTGGGTGGTAAGAAATTCAGAGTCAGCTCAAGAGAAGGCTTCCCCCACTCTCTCCCAGCTGATGCAATTCCTTTATGCCTCACCCAGCTTGTCTTACAGGGTCTGCATTCAGGGATCAGCCACTAGGCAAATGTTACTTGTTTTCGTCCCACTTATCCTTTCAATAATCGGTTATTGAGCACCTACTGTAAGGCACTAGTCTTGCCTCGATGCTGTGTAAGACCGTCTTAGCCTCTAGAAGTTTGCCCTCTGGTTGGGAGGCATGCACACAGGCAGCACGCATAGGTATCCGGATGCTGGGGCGCGGGCTGGGTGCTCGCTCAGGCCGTGAAGCTGGTAAAGGACTGGTAACATTTCCCCCTTTTCACAGTCTGTACACGTTGACATTGGCCCTCAGGCTGGAAAGGTGGCTCCACTGACTTGACAGGGGACCCAAACACTCAGGCTTAAAAGCCTGGAGTCAAGTGGTGACCCCTTTCACCCAACCAGTCAGTCTCAACGTTCTGCCAAGTCTTCCTTACAAAGGCCCACGCATTGACTCTCCACTCTCACTGCTCCCATTGCCTGGGTTCCTGCAACGGCCACCTCCACTAACCTCCCATCTTCCTGCCTCTTTCATCCCAAATCACCAGAGTACTGGGCCACAGCTACACTGCTGAGCCTGGCAACTCAGGCCCTTCATCAGCGGCTCCCACTCTGCATACCCAATGTAGCATCGTGTAAAGATGAGGGTTCACATTCTGCCTGTAGATCTTGGGCTCCATCCTTAAACTTCCCAAGCCTCCATTCCCCTGTCTGTTAAATGGGGGTATTAGTCAACTCAGAGGGCAAGATGAGAGATAAGCGAAAATGCCTAGCATCCAATAGTAGTTCTATAAATTTCCTCCCTTGCCCCCTACCCTCCAGATAGCCCATTCTGCTCTGCTTGTCTCCACTTTCCTGCCTTTGCTGGTCTCCATTTTCTCTTCCAGTTCAAATCCTATCCCTCCAGCTGGGCTCAGCTGGAAACCCCACTCCTCTATAAAACCTTCCATGAATAACTCTAACCTATGATGGCGTTTTCTTTTTTTTATTTCTATGGCACTTCCATTGCCTTGAAATGTTAACATTTGTTTCATACAGTTCCAACTTGTCCCTTTAAGCTCCTTGAGGCCATTATGCTCCACAGCAGGGGTGGAGGGTAGCGACTTGGGGGTGGTCGAGTGGGAACTTAATACATGCTTATTGAATATATGAAGGGGAGAACCCCCTCTGTGCATTCAGAACACACAGACCTTCAAGTCAACTTCCCAAAAGCCTTCAGGCATGGCAGGAACCACTGGCTATACCCTTGGAAAAGACAGAGCCAGACAGCTTTGTCCAGGTTCTGTCTGGAGCTCAGCTCGAAGGAGGCACTGAGCTCAAGCACTGGATGAAGGAAAACAGCCCAGGGAAGCCACACCCAACACCTGGGCCTCCACCTCATCCCTTCCCCTGGCAAGGCTCTGGGCAAGACCCATCAGTGGCGTGGGGACCATCCTGGAGCTAAGCTTCAGCTGTCCCTTCTGAATGGTCCAGGCTAAAGGACCCACAAAGGCTTGGCCTTGGGCTTTTGTCCCAGAAGGAGACCCACTCTCCTAAGCCCCCACTAGTGGCAGTGACCCAGTTTTTTTAAGCCACCAGGCAGCAGCCTAGCACCCACCTTCAGCACCCTCTTACTTTCCTTCTCCACTCTTCATGATGCCCAGCCTGCAGGGTGGGGGACCCCAAAGCCAAACCCGTGATGGGCCTGCCAGTTCCCACCCAGTCTTACTGAGACTGACCTCCTTTACTGAGAGTCAGGATGGAATCTTCCAGAATGCTAGAGCTGCCCAGCTCAGGATGCAATGCAGGAAAGGCCTGAGAACTCACTCAGGGGGTGTTCCACTCCATTCTTTAGAGTAAGAGGTTCCTGTGCCCATGGACAAATTCTAACCCACCCTACATTCCGTAGTCCACTGTTAACGTCAGGAGGGTAGCACTATGCAAAGCAAAAATGACATCTTAGGTGCATGCTGAGCCTATGAGCTGCACCTGTCCTCTAAAAGCTGCTGAATTTACCGTCTGTCCCCCTGGCCTTTGCAAGACGGTCAGAGGCAATTATCAGAAGAGCCATCCCCTCTGTCCCCGGGACCCAGGTACTGCGTCTCTTCTTCTCTCAGCCAAGCCTTGTCTCTAAAGGCACAGGGACAGCTCAAGCTTTAGCATCTGGCCCCACCCAACTCCTTCCTCTGGGGCTTGCGTGTGTTAGGCAGAGGGGGCCTCTGGCCACTCAGGAGTTAAAATGGCAGCGGGACTGGAGGGGGTTGGCGTGGCTTGCAGACTGGGAGGAGGCGACCGGAGTGGGCCGGGGAGGTTGGGAGAGCGGCGGAGAAGCGTGTGAGGAGGGCGAGCGAGAAGCCGGGAGGAGGGGCGCGCGCGGAGGGGGCGCCGGGCGCCGCGCGGGCCTGCTCGGAGCGCTTGCAGACGCGCGGCGCGCACGGGGAGCGCCCGGCTCTCGCCCGCCAGTCTCCGGCCACCGCGCGCGGAGGGCGCGGGGAGGGGGTGGGGACAGATTGTGATTCTGCCGTCGCCCCCGCCGGCTGGGCCCGCGAACCACTCCCAGGATAACTCCACGTTGGGGAAGGCGCCCACCGAGCCTGCCCCGGCCTGTGCGGGCGGCGCGCGCGGCGGGAGGGCGCGGACGAGCGTCCCCCAGCCCGGCCCCGGGCGGAAGGCGAGCGGTGCGCAGAGGCGCGGACGGCGGACGGCGCCCGCGGGGTGAGTGTGCGGCTCCGGGGCTGGCCCGGGCAGCGCCACTGAGGCCGCTGACGAGGCTGCGGGGTCCGCGGCGGGAGCGGCGGGAGCGGCCGCCTGGGGCACCCAGCTCCTGCCCCCGCGGCCCCGCGGCTCCCCGGACCCGGTGGGGGGCGGAGGGAGGGGGAGGGGCGGGCCTCTGCCTTCCGCCCAGATGCCCGCAGGGGAGCTGGCGACTTGGGAGAGGGGGGAGGCAAGGACAGCTGGAGAATGCAAAGAAGGCGGCCGACGGCACGGGCTGGATCCGAGCGGCAGGGGAGGGGGCGTCTGGGCCTTCCCCCGAGAGCCCCGAACCTTCCCAAACTGTTGCTGGGCAGAGCGGGGCCCTGGAGATGTCGAGGAGCCGAGAGGTGGCAGAGAGGTTAGGGAGGGCGTGACAGGGGCGGACTGGCAGGCTGGAAGCGCTCCAGAGCCTCGGGGACTTTTCCCTTCTTTGGAGCTTGGGTGTCTGTGCGGTGGGACAAGGTGGCTTTGGGTCTGACCGAAGTATCTGGAACCAGGAGCCAGGCTCCCTCCTGGCCGACTGGCTGGGGTCTGACCGCAGCCTGGGATGGGACATTTGGGATGGGGGATGGGCCGGCCTTGGGCTCAGCCTGGGAGCGCTGGGAGTGGGAAGCGGAAACGGAAGGGTGGCTCTGAGCCCGGCGCAGCACCCAGGAGACCGGATGGGTTGGCCAGCCACAGGTGGGCCGTCTGTCCTGCCGGCGAAGGGCAGGGCGGCTCGCAGCTTCTGGCTGCCCGGCCAGCGAGGAGCCCGGGCCCGGGGACCTGAGCTCCGTCTGGGGCTGAGCTGAGGAGCTAAGGAGGTGCAGGAGGCCTGGCCCCTGGGCATGGGCCCTAGGGGTGTCGCTGTGCTCCCCCTCTGTCCCTGTCCTTCTTCCCCCACCAAACGAGCAGGAAGGAAAATGTCAGCTGGGCTTTGTGCTCTGTTCCTCAGGCTGCCGCAGCTCCCATCTGTTGGAGCCAACGCAGCTTCTAATTGGGCGAATGGCAGGGTTGGAGGGGGTGGGCTGGGCACAGCGCTCCGTTGCCAGAGATGGACTGGCATGCCCTCTGCTTGAAGACCCCAGGAGGTGGGTAGTGGAGAGAACAGCCTCCCCGGGTCAGGGCAGTAGAGGTGGCTCCCTGCCAGCGTGGCCACCGTCACTGGGGGAGCTCTAGGTTTCTCCACGCACCTGGGCTGATGGCAGGCTCCGTGCCCCGCTCCCCACCAGCCTGGGATGGGCTCTGGCCCCGTGTTCTCTCCCTGAATAAGGCCAGGACCTCCTCCCACTGCCCACTGCTCTTAAAGATCCCTCCAGAAAAGAGCACTGGGCATGGGCTGGCCAGGGCCCTGCACAGGGCACCGAGGTCCCCTTGCCTGTGGGCTCTGTTGCTACCAGAAGTCACATGTGGGTGGCCTGACCCACTTTCCTGGCCGGGTGCTATTGTGGGCACAGGATGGAAAGAAGGGCACTGCGAGGGGTCCCACCTCCTAGGCCTTTTTCCTTCCCCTGGGCGGGCTCAGACTGAGTCTCCTCCCTCCTGCCTAGGGGTCCCTCCGAACCTGGGATGGGACCTCATTATTTAGGAAGGATGGACTAAAGGCCTCAGTGCCTCAGGGATTGAGAAGTGTCCAGGTATGGCACCTAGGAGACCCCCAAATCCATACCCTAATACAGCCCACCTACCCCCAGAGAGACGCGGAGTGGCACTGAGCACGCAGAGATCAGCTAAGACAAATGTCACCCGGACTAGAACAGCAGTTCTAATTCTCCACAGTTCTTCCCCATGCTCTTTTTCCTGTGTCGTCGCCCTCCTCTTCCTCCTCCCTCTCCCTCTCTCTTTCTCCTTCACTCCTCACTCTCTTTCCTCCTCCAACATCTCTTCATCTCCTTTTCCCCTCACACAGCTCTCCCTCTTCTTTCGCCCTCCTTCTTCCCCAGACATATCCCTCCCTTCCTTCCAGGTCTCCGTCTCCACCTTTGCCCCGCTCCTCCTGTAAACTGCAGCTCGAAGCTCTTCCTGACAGCGGGAGCACACGGGAGCACACGCACTGTTGGCTTTGCTGCATCCCCTTTGCGGAGGAGCCAGGCTGGCGGGCCTGGCAGCTGCGTTTGCCTGGCCCCCGTGTCCCCTGCACCCCGGCATTTACTCACTTGCTCCCTACTCCCCACCCCCTTATTTTTTTTTATTTGAAAGGAGAAAGAAAAGCCATTGCTTTTTTTAAAAATTCATTCATTCAGCAACTATTTACTGAGTGCCCACTATGTGCCTGGCACTATTTTAGGAGCTGAGGATACAGCAATAAACAAACCTCTGTGTCTCAGTCAGACCACACTTAGATCTGGCCTTGCTAGCTGACTAGTTCTGTGCCCACCAGGCTCTTTCAAAGGCCCACAGCTTGGGGGGGTGGCGGAGGGGAGGGGAGGAGTTTGAGCAGTGCTAGTGAGTTATCGTCATTGTCACACTGAGTGACCTCTCACATGCCAGGCCCGTCATCTCCTTATGATATACCAGGCACTGCTTAAGTCATACTGTCCTTAAGACATTTCTGACCCCAGAGGGTGGACCAGTTCATATGGCACCATTCATCTGAGAGGGCAGGGCTGAGAAGGCTAGTGCTTCAGAGAAGGGAGAAAGAAACAAAGTTATTATTGAAAATCTACTATGCACCAGCCGTGTTGGGGGCTTTACAAAGGTTGTTCTGTTCAATCCTGACAGCCTTCTAAAATCTGCACTACCTTCCCCTGTTTTCCAACTGAGGAAATTGAGGTCTGGAGAGGATAAACCACTTGCCCAGGTCACATAAGTCTCCGTTTTAAAATCACTGATTATCTGCAGTACATTTGGTCCCTGTGATGACTGTGACATCTGGTAGCTTCTACGGTTATACTGCAACTTACATTTTAACCTAAGTTTTCAGCAGTGGGCCTCATCTCCCAGTTAGAATATTAGAATAGATAAGGATTTGCTGAATGGTTGCATGAATAAGCTTTCTCAAGTGATCAGGGCAGGCTTCCTGGAGGAGCTGGGATGCTGGAAGGGGAGGTAGAAAGGGCAGTTACTCTTCCTGATCCCACACAGGTGTGTGAGAAGCTGTAGGCAGGCAGCGCCTCCCACCTGCATCCAGGTAGAGTTGGTGGGAAATTGCTGTTTTCATTCAGGGTCAGGGTGTAGGAGCTCGGTCTATGCCAGCGTAATGAATCAATGTCACTCACGTTCTTAGCCTCCTCGAATAAGTCTGGACTCTATAAAAGCTCTGAGGCAAAAGACGGGGGCCGGAAGCTTTCAAGCCTGTGAGGGCTGGAATGGGGCAAGAATGGGGAGAGTAGCCAAGGAACAGAAGGGAAGGAAGACAAAGGCTGAAGATGAACTGAGAAATAAAACACAGAAGACAAGGGACATACAAAAGAGTCACAGCCAGATAGGACAGACAGCAGTGTGTGGTTGGATTGCTGAAAGAGGACAAATCAGAAGGATGCCTGTATCTTCTATTTCCCTGGGGCCCTGGGTCTTGCTGGTCTACATCTGAGAGGCTGAAATTTCACTGAGTTAGCTGCAATCCGGTGTTTGCTTATTCAGTTAGCCCATCTTTTCTAACCACCTACTATGTGCACGGCCCTGTGCTTGGTGCTAGGAACAAAGAGACAGATCAGATGTC